>NW_017731763.1:727796-730454 GCF_001890085.2 Hipposideros armiger | reverse complement strand
GATGCCCAGCCCGAGCTGAGCTGCCAGTTGGCAGGATGGCTCAGCTTAAAAATAAATAAATAGATAAATAAATAAATAAATAAATAAATAAATAAATAAATAAATACGAATGGAAAATTCCCCGCTTTGTTTAGATTCCAGATAAGATTGATGTGTTCTCTTTGGGAAGAGAGAAAATGCCTTTTGGACCTTCATGTACAAATGGTACTTCCCATCTCATTTGCAAGTTAGATGCATGAACACATCCCCCCACAGTCTCTAGAAAGAGAGAAAGAAGCTGGGAGCCCACTTCCTCTGCTGCACCCAGGACAGTCCGAGGAGCACTGCTTTGAAAGTGGTCTGTGATAGCTGAGTGAGAGGACCACAGTGGAACCTGGGTCTCTTGGATTTTCACAAGCTGGTTAAGAAACATGAAACTTTAAGAGCCAAAATGTCTTGCTTTGGTGGTGGTGGTGGTGGGGGTGGGGGCGCAGGGGAAGGAGGGGGTTGAGCACATTCCATAAAAGTTCCTCAGGGCTTTTTCTGTGACAACACAGCCTCACCCATCAGTAGATGCTTATTTGAGTATCAGACATTGGGACTGTAACGTTTCGTGTGATTCGTGGAGTTTGTGTGTCTGTGGCCATATTGGACTTTGCAGATGCTGATTCTGCTCTCAGATGAAACATTTTTCTGGAATTATCTTGTATGCACAATGCAATAGTGCCTGGCCATGGAATGCAATGGGTTCTTGTCATCTGTGGCAGCCTGGATGGACCTGGAGGGTATTGTGCTGAGTGGAGTATGTCAGACAGTGATAGACAGATGCAATGTGATTTCGCTTATATGTGGAATCTAAAGAACAAAATAAACAAACAAACAAAACAGAAACAAACTCATAGATACAGAAAACATTTTGATGGCCGCCAGGTGAGAGGTGTGTTGGGGGTGTGAGTGAAAGAAGGGGAAGGGATTAAGAAGTACAAATTGGTTGTTACACAGTAGTCATGGGGATGTAGGGTACAGCATAAGGAATATAGTCAATAATATTGTAATAATTATGTATCGTGTCAGATGGGTACTAGATTTATCAGGGGAATAGATGGAAAGGGGCTNACTGCCTGTGGAGGGCATTTTCTTTTATAGTTTGGCCCACTTGCCGTTGAAAGGCAAGGGGATTTAGGGTACATTTTTTTGTTTGTTTCTTTTTGTCACCTGGGAGGGTGCCTGCTGTCTACTCCTATCTGGATCCCATTATTAAGGTCCTCAGCCAAGATTTCTGTGTGCTGTAACAGTAAATGATGCAGCTTCTATGGCTCCTCGGGGTGAAATTTTTGCTGCTGCTGAGTAATAAAGCTTCCTAAAGGAGACCTAAACCTTCTCACTTCCAAAGACACAAAGTATTGTTTAGAAGATTCAACTTTGAAACAAATAGAAAATATTTGATAGTCGCAACTCAGCTTCAAGTAAGCAATGTTCAGATATTGACACCCTCTGTAGTTCTCTTAAGCCCGGAGTGGCCTGCTTAGTTTATACCAGAATTAACATCTGGTGGCACTGAGCAGCCAAACAGTAATGGGGAAGCAGTCTGTCAGCAGAAGCGTCCTGTCTGGAAACCTTCAACCTTGGGAGGTTCATCTCCCTGCCCCTTCCCATTTCTTCTCTGTGGCTCCCAGTCCTGTCTCCCTTCAAGTTCTTTTCCCTGAGGAAACTTAACCCAACTCTCTTTCCCCTTTTCATAGATGCGAACCACACGCAAGGTCTCGGTCTGGCCTGTGGGCCTGGTTGGCGGGCGACGCTATGAACGTCCGTTGGTGGAAAACGGCAAAGTCGTTGGTTGGTACACCGGCTGGAGAGCAGACAGGCCTTTTGCCATCGACATGGCAGGTGAGGAGTGTGATGGGTGATGTTCGCGCCTGCCTGATTGTTCTTACCGATGCTCACATTTGTAACAGAGCACTAGAGCAAGGAAGCTTTCAGAGACCACTTTGGTTAAAACTCTGGATCGTGTCTTATTCAGCAGATGAGCAATTTAGCTAAACCTTCAAAACAGGTTCCTTGGTTAATTCAAGTGGAAATTGATTTTGGGGTGATTAGAAAATGCTCATTCAGTTCCATTTGGTCACCTGTCCATGCAGCTATCCCTTTATCCAACAAACGCTTCTGTGCCATGTGCTGGGTTGGGCATTGGGAGTTTCAGTGGTAAGAACTGGACTTGGCCCCGCCTCACAGGTCTCTGTTGACTGTATCTTTTGGTACCCCTTTCAAGAGGTCCAATTTGTTACAATATATCACATGCTTATTGATAAATTTAATAGGGATATGAAATTGACAAGCTAATCATTTTAATGCTTATTGATAAATTTAGTGCTTGTTGATACATTATTAATAGATAAAATATAAAGTTGGATTACTGTCTTTTTAAGCATTTAATAACTTCGAGTATAACTGCCTTTTACAGTTTTTATTCTCTCACCAAGCAAGTGAATTAAATAAGACCCCTGGCAGACCACAAATTCTAAAATGCTATTTTATCATAAAGTGACTCATTTTCTGTGGGTTATATAAAATGATGCCTGTGATAGCTGTGGAAAGGTGCCATTTGAAACATGAGGCTTAGAGGCAAAAAAATCACCGGCATCTGTAACCTAGAAGATGAAGGCAGAGAAGCTTCAAAAT
>NW_017731763.1:717746-719777 GCF_001890085.2 Hipposideros armiger | reverse complement strand
GTATTCCATGTGGCGTACCTGTCAGCTTGGCCCTGCTGCTGGGAAGGGACTATCGTTGTCTGTACAAATTACCGATGGCACGTGGCGAGGATTTAAAAGAATGACACTCACGTTTTCTAATCAGGTCACAAGGGGGGAGAAATATGCTTTTTCACCACCTTGACGTTCCTGAAAGCGCCTAGCAGAGCATCTGTAGCTATAATTCTCATTTGGAATCTATTATACACACTTTATTCATGTAAATGATAAGATTAAGGCTTGCTCTGCGCCGCCGACCTGGGGACTGGCACACATGCCATTTTCCCTTTGCACACAGGCTGTCTGCTGGGGCTGCCACTCATCTCTCTGCACTAGCTTCAGATGTTAAAGTAGCTGCTGTTCTTCCTGGGCCCCTGAGCAGCTGTATCACCCCAACCCCAAACACGCTGCACCTCAGTCCACCTCCTTTCAAATCCCCAGCCACAGTAATGCACCAGGGTCAGTCAAGCATTGGCCCGAGCTGATGGGCCCGAGGTAACTCAGAGTGGCACACACCGCCCTCCAGCCCAGAATATGGAACGTCGCTTTGTCTTCCCATGTTTGCCTGGTTAACTTCTAGTCACCTTTCAGAACTCATTAGTGGTGCAGGAGTCGCTTTCTCTGGGAAGTTTTCCCTTATTTTCCATCATCCAGCACACATGCAGCTCCCACGAGTTCCCCTGGAGTACTGCACTTACTCACTTGACCTGAAGGGGGCGCTCTCATCAGCCTCCTGCCCGCCCCTGCCTCTTCCCCTAACCCGGGAACGGCGCTGAGAGGGCTCACACCTCTTTTGCCTGCATCTCCAGGTCTGGCACAACCTCTGACGGTATAGCTTGAATAAATTTTTGCTGAATTCATGAATTTTAACTTGTCTTCCTTTTTAAGAAATTACCCAAACTAAAAGATTTACAGCTTCTTATTCCTTCGGCGATCCCATTGCCATTATTTCTTTAATGGTAAAATTTTTTTAAAAGGGAGCAGATGCTAAACTGTACTCCAGAGAGCTGTCTAAGGAGAGTCTAATTCGGTGGGTCTCAACTTGGTTACACATCAGAATTACCTAGGGAGCTTTGAAAAATACCCATATCTGAGTTCTATCANATATATATATATATATAATGATTAGTACTGAAAAAAGAATTGCTACCCACCCATCAGATGGAAAGGAAAACACCAGAGGCAGTCTTTGTCCCGGCAGCTCCGGGAAGCTGGCTTTTGCAGATGGTCTCTGGCCACTCTGCCAAGCCAGTGAGACCCAGGGCTGTTACTACAGGTCTCTGCCTCGGGCTTCATTACATTTCTACACCTCAGGAACCTGGTCACTAGCTAGTTCTTGTCGACCAAAAGCAAGGCTGTCCACACAAAGTGTTTAGCTCTGTTTTTGAGTTCAGGGAGTTGCTTTGAACTGCCAGACTCACTTTGGTGTCAATAATAACCATTGCTTGAAAGAACTGAGCTTAAAGTGATCATCAACCTTGCGAGGAGGAATAGATTTGTTCAAATTCAGAACTTAAGGCTGGGGTATTTGTTTTGAATTCTCAGTGTTTGCACGTACCTTATTCTCAACTCTAGGAGGCAGTGACAACAGATATATTAAACTTAATTGTAGTTTCTTTTTAATTGGTGTGATTTGTGGTATTATCTGAGCTATGACTTACGTGCAGAAAATAATGTAATCTTGGGTAATGAGAACAGTCTGTTAACCAGAATACAAGTTGTGCAAAAATAGGAATCTACACATTAGAAAAAAATAAATCACATCCCTTGACTAAAGTTTCCAGGCTCCGGATTCAGTGTGGGTAGGCCATCCTCATGCAAGAGCTTGAAATGAAGGGGACAGCAGTAGCAAATGCCTGGGTTTCCTGCACCCACCACTGCCAGTACCCCCTCTTCTGAGAAGCAGGAGGGATCGTTCAGAAGGGCCCCTTGCTCCTGTGTTCTTAGGGTAAAGAACTCCTCGTTGGGCCGGCCAAGTGGCACGTTGGTTAAGAGCTGGCTTGGGACCCCAGT
>NW_017731763.1:705364-709788 GCF_001890085.2 Hipposideros armiger | reverse complement strand
ACCTCCTTGGTTAAATTTCTTCCTAGGTATTATATTTATTTATTTATCTATTTATTTATTTATTTATTTGATGTAGTTGTAAATGCGATTGTTTTCCTAATGTCTCTTTTTGATTTTTTATTGTTATTAGTGTACAGAAATGAACAAATTTTTGTATATTCAGTCTCTATCTTGCAATTTACTGAATTTATTAGCTCTGCTTTTTTGTTTGTTTTGTTTTTGTAGAGTCTTTAGGGTTTCTTATATATAATGTAATCTGCAAAAACTGACAGTTTTACTTCTTCCTTTCTGATGTGGATGCTTTTTATTTATTTATTTTTTTCTTGCCTAATTGCTCTGGCTATGAATTTCAATACTGTGTTGAATAAAAGTGATGAGAGTGGGCATGTTGTTCTTGTTCCTGATCTTAGAGGAAATGCTTTCAGCTTTTCACCATTGAGTACGATGTTAGCTGTGGGCTTGTCATATGTGGCCTTTATTATGTTGAGGTATGTTCCCTCTACATGCACTTTGTTGAGAGTTTTTATCTTAAGTGGCGGTTGAATTTTGTCAAATGCTTTTTCTGCTTCTCTTGAGATGATCATATGACTTTCATCATTCATTTTGTTAATGTGGTGGATCACATTGATTTGCAGATGTTGTACCATCCTTGCCTCCCTGGACTAAATCTCACTTGATCATGGTTTATGATCCTTTTAATGTACTATTGAATTTGGTTTGCTAATATTTTGTTGAGGATTTTTGCATTTAAGGGATATTGATGTGTAATTTTATTGTGGAGTCCTTGTCTGGTTATAGTATGGAAGTGTTCCCTCCTTTTCTATTTTTTTGGAAGAGTTTGAGAAGCATTTGTATTAATTCTTCTATACATATTTAATAGAATTTACCAGTGAAGCCATGTGGTCTGGGACTTTTGTTTATTGGGAGGTTTTTGAATACTGATTCAATCTCCTTACTAATAGAGTCTGTTTAGATTTTCTATTTCTTCATTATTCAGTCTTGGTAGGTTGTATATTTCTTGGAATTTATCCATGTTTCTAGGTTGTCCAATTTGCTGACATGTACTTGTTTGTAGTACTCTCTCATTATCCTTTGCACAGTGGGCCATTACCTAATGTCATTTTGTTATAACATTAATGAGATGCCGTAGGAACTTTACTCTTGTTTATATTGATTAGCCTTTGGTAAAATTGGATTTGTTATACATTGTTTTGCTAAAAGTCACAGAACCTAATGACGACACTAAGTGAAGACTTACTATTTCTGTGGTATCAGTTGTAACATCTTCTCTTTCATTTCTGATTTTATTTTTTTGAGCCCTTTCTCTTTTTTTCTTGGTGAGCCTAGCTGAAGGTTTGTTAGTTTTATCTTTTCAAAGAACCGAGTCTTAGTTTCATTGATCTTTTTTATTGTTTTTTGAATCTTTATTTCATTTATTTCTTCTCTATTCTTTGCTATTTCTTTCCTTCTACTAACTTTTCCTAGTTCTCTGAGGGGTAAANCAATATTCACATTGTGCAACCATCATCACTGTCCACTCCAGAAATTTTTCACCATCACAAACTTAAACTCTGTACCCATTAAACATTAACTCCCCACTCTCCTATCCCCCTCGTCCCTGGTAATCACCATTATACTTTCTATCTGTATGAATTGGATTGTTCTAGGTACTTCCCATAAGTGGAATTATAAAATATCTGTTCTACGTGTCTGACTTATTTCACTTAGCATTATGTCTTCAAGGTTCACCTGTGTTATAGCACGTGTCAGAAGTTTTTACGATTGAATAGTTTTTCATTGTGTATATGCCACATTTTGTTTATTCATCCATTGATGGACATTTGACTTGTTTCCACCTTTTGGCTATTATTAATACTGAAAATGGGTGCACAGTCCCTGTTTAAGTCACTGCTTTCAATAATTTTATGTTTACACCAAGAAGTAGAATTGCTGGATCATATGGTAATTGTGTGTTTAATTTTTTTGAGGAACCACCATACTTTTTTCCATAGTGGCTGCATCATTTTGTAATAAATTCCCATCAGCCATACACAAAAGTTCCTTATCCTCACCGACTCTTTGAAAATAATTTTTTAAATTATTTTACTTTTATCCACTGGGGTTTGAAGAACAGGAACACAGATACCTTCTCCACCTGTTCTGCTATACTTTCTGGGTTGGTATAGAGTGGCTAAGTGACACATTCAGTAGTACTCATGGATATGTAAAGCAAAGCATCTCAATGGTGAAATAAAGCATGAGACAGTGATTCTCACACAGGCAGTGTCAAGCCTGTTGATTGTGCAATTCTGCCATTCTCAACATATACATGGTTCATTTTCCATCAGAATCTTTTTGGCTGTTGAGCCAATAGAACCACTTCCTCCTCTAAACTTCAATATTAGGCATGACTTAGTTTCCTGCCACCAACTTACTAGAAAATCATTCTGGATATTTTTAGTATTCAGTTAATTAAGCTCCCATAATTAATCTTTTATTCTTAGGATCAAGTTTTCCACCCTTTTTCAGCATTCTACGATGGTTTATTGTTTTCAGAGTAGAGATTTAAATGAATCGTTTATAGGTTAAATAAATAATACCTCTTAGAAATGAAGAATGTTCAGAGATAACAGTAAATGAGGACATATTCCTTTTATACAGCCTTCACTTTTGCTTTCTGTATCTGATTTAAATCTAGTTAAAATGATTCCTGAAACATTACTATTAACATTTTTTTTTCAGTTGGATAGTCTGCAGATACCAAGGCTAGAGGGTACAAGATTTTGAAAAAAGTACTTAAATAGAAGTTTGCCAATTTTTATTGAGGTATAATTGAATTATAACATTTTAGTTTCAGGTATACAACATAATAATTCAATATTTGTGTAAATTGCAAAATGATAAGCATAATAAGTCTAGATAACAACCATTACCACACAGTTAATTTTTTTTCTTCTTGTGATGAGAACTTTTAAAATCTACTGTCTTAGCAAATTTCAAATATACAATGCAGTATTATTAACTATAGTCACTATTCTATACATTACATCCCCAGGACTCATTTATTTTGTAACTGGAAGTTTGTACCTTTTGACCATTTTTACCCATTTTACCCAACTTCCATGCCCTTCCTCTGGTAACTGCCAATCCATGAGGTGGATATTTTTTGTTAGAGTCCACATATAAGTGAGGTCACATGGTATTTGTCTTTCTCTGTCTGACTTATTTCAGTTAGTATAATGCCCTCAAGGTCCATCCATGTTGTTGCAAAAGGCAAGACTCCCTTTTTTTTTAATGGCTGAATAATGTACCATTTGTGTGTGTGTGTGTGTGTGTGTGTGTGTGTACATGTACACATACATATATACAGTTTTATATAGTAAGTTCCTGACTTATGAACATTCAAGTTGTGAACTTTCACAGATAGGAACAGACCTTGCATTATGAACATTTGTAGATANTGTGTGGCTCTGAAAATACAAGGCTGACCATAATGTGTCTTTGGAGAATCAGGTTTCTTGATGATGAGAAATGGGACCTTGAGCAGAAAACTTGGAGGTCGTTAGGCAAAGTCTGTGGCTTCTCTGGGACTTAAGTTTCCTCAGGTGTAGAACGAGGCACTGGCATGAGTGACCACTGAGGTCTTCTCAATGTATTCTTTCTTTTCCTGGCTCCCCACCTTGGGAAGCTCAAAGGAAAGCCCAGGTCCCTGGATTCTAAGTGAGGATTTGTCACTGCTAAAGCAACCAGCTGACAAACGCTTGGTCCTTACCTTTCCCAGAGCCTTGCTTCCCAGGCAGGCCGCCTTCCACACAGGATCTGCTCATTACCCTGCAAGATAACTTCAAGGTGAGGGCAACTTGGATCAGTCCTCCTGGGTTTTGCTCTATGAACTTTATGTAGAAGATTAAGCATCCAGGAAAACAACTGAATATTTTGCATTGATTCTCCTAAGGATTTGGATCCAAATAGATGTATCTAAAATTTGAGAAAGGCACATGGGTTTGTACATTAGTCCTGGACTGTGATGAGTTATTTGATGATCTTTCACTGCCAAATTCTCTGGGAAACTTTTCTTCATGGCTGATGTTTGGATTTTTCTAAGCATTTCAGAGTACTTTTCAAAGCATAAGATATATCATAAAATATGGTTTGCTTTGTTTTGTAATAATTATCCTTGTTTAAAAATAGGAATGAATCTCTGTCTCTAAGAAAAAACTTTTGCCACACCAAATTATTTTCTTCACCTCATAAATGGACTTGCTCTGCAAATTAGTTTTCAGTAAATTATTGCTATTTTTTAGAAGGCTTTAAGTAAGAATGATTTGGTTGATAAGGTAATGTTTCTGCTTTTGAGGCAGGAGGTTCTCATTCTAAAAATGGAAAATTCAGGGCTGGCCGAGTGGCTCAGTTGGTTAAGAGCT
>NW_017731763.1:693583-694839 GCF_001890085.2 Hipposideros armiger | reverse complement strand
TTGTAAATAATGCTGTAATGAACATGGGGTCCATATAGCTTTTCAAGTTAGTGTTTTTGTTTCCTTTGGCTAAATACCCAAAAGTGGAATTGGTTAATCATAGGGTAGTTCTATTTTAATTTTTTGAGGAACCTCCATACTGTTTTCCCTAGAGGCTGCAGAATTTACATTCTCACCAACAATGCACAAGGGTTCCCTTTTCTCTACATCCTCGCCAACCCTTACTTTTTGTCTGTTTAATAACAGCCATTCTAACAGATGTGAGGTGACATCTCATTGTGGTTTTGATTTGCATTTCCCTGATAATTAGTGATGTCGAGTGCCTTTTCATGCACCTGTTGGCCATTTATATGTCATCTTTGGAAAAATATTTATTCAGATCCTCTGCCAACTTTTAATAAAATTTTTTTCAGTGTTGTTGTTGAGTTGTATGTGTTCTTTACATATTTTGGATATTAGCCCTTATCAGATTTATGATTTTCAAATATTTTCTCCCATTTAGTAGGTTGCCTTTTCATTGTGTTGATGGCTTCCTTTGCTGTGCAGAAGCATTTTATTTGGTGTCATCCTGCTTGTTTATTTTCACATTTGTTTCCTTTTCTTTTGGTGTCAGATCCAAAAAATCACCATCAAGACAAGGGGTTTACTGCTTATGCTTTCTTCTAGGAGTTTTATGGTTTCAGGACTTACTTTCAAGTCTTCATCCCTTTTGAGTTAATTTTTGTGTGTGGTGTAAGACAGTTTCATTCTTTTCCATGTGGCTGTTCATTTTCCCAACACGATTTATTGAAGAGACTGTCTTTTCCCCATTGAATATTCTTGTTTCTTTGTCATAATTAGTTGACCATATATGCGTGGGTTTATTTCTTGACTTTCTATTCTGTTCCATTGATTTGTGTGTCTGTTTTTATGCCAGTACCATTTTTTTTATTACTATACATTACTACACATTTGTAATACTGTTTGAAATCAGAGTGTGATGCCTCCAGCCTTGTTCTTTTTTCTTAAGATTGCTTTGGCTATTTGGGTCTTTTGTGGTTTTACATATATTTTAGGATTATTTAATTTAGTTCTGTGAAAAATGTCATTGGAATTTTGATAGGGATTGTATTGAATCTGTAGCTGTTTTGGGTAGTATGTATATTTTAACAATATTAATTCTTCCAGTCCATGAGCAGAGAATAACTTTTCATTTATTTGTGTCTTTTTCAATTTCTTTCATTAATGTCTTATAGTTTCCAGTGTATGGATTTTTT
>NW_017731763.1:689569-691048 GCF_001890085.2 Hipposideros armiger | reverse complement strand
CTGCATTTTGCCGACCCCTGACCTAGATGACATGGACAAATTCATGAAAAGGCTATTAAAACTGTCTCAATAGGAAATAGAAACTCGGAATCGACCTATAAAAAATATATTAAATTAATAATCAATAATTCCAGATGGCTCCACTGGTGAATTCTACCAAACACTTAAAGAAAAGCTAAGATCAGTCCTTAAAAATCACTTTCAAATAATAATAAGGGAACACATTTGAAGTCATTCTATCAGGCCAGTGTTACCCTGATACCAAAACCAGACATCACACACACACACACACACACACACACACACACACATACACACATACACACACACAAAATATAGAGCAATATCCCTTATGAATACAGATGCAAAAATTCTAAACAAAATACTAGTAACATTAATCCAACAACATGTAAAAAGGATTATGTACTGTAACCAGGTGGGATTTATTCCTAGAGTGTAAGGTTAGTTCATATACAAAGTCAATAAATGTAATACACCATATCAATACAATGATGCACAAAAGCCACATGATCAAATCAATAGATGCAGAAAAAATACCTGACAAAATTCAATATTCTTTCATGATAAAAACACTAGACAGAAGATCAATAAATGAGGACTGGAAAGGAGCTTCCTCTATTTGATAAAGGGCGTCTATGAAAAAACCACAGCTAACGTCGTACTTAATAGTTGAAGACTAAAAGCTTTTATCCTAAAATCAAGACTATGACAAAGATGACTGCTCTTGACACTCGTATTCACCACTGTACTGTAGGTTGTAGCCAGGGCAGTTAGGCAAGAAAAAGGAATACAAGGCATCCAGGTTGGAAAGGAAGAAGTAAACCTATCTCCATTTATCAATGTCATGATCATTTACATAAAAAATCCTCAGAAATAAACACATAATTATTAGTGCTAGTAAGTGAATTCAGGAAGGTTGCAGGATATAAGGTCAATACATGAAAATCAGATGTATTTCTATATACTACCAATGAACAGCCTGAAAACGAAACTAGAAAACATTTCATTCACACCAGCGTCAGAATATCGAAATTCTGGCTGACATTTTTGTAGAAATTGACAAGGTGATCCTAAAATTCATATGGTAAAGGAAGGGACTCAGGATAGCCAAATAATCTTGAAAAACAATGAAGTTGAAAGGCACTTCTTGATTTGAAAACTTACTATACAGCCACAGTAAGAAAGACAGTGTGGTACTGGCATAAAGATAAGCATATGAATCAATGAATTGACAGCCCAGAAATAAACCCTTACGTTTATGGTCAAGTCTACCAAGACCATTCAATAGAGAAAGAATGATCTTCAAAACATGGTGCTCAGAGTGATAAGTATACTAAAAGCCACTTAATCACATTCTTTCAAAAGGCAAATATTAGTATTTAGGAATTACATCTCAATAAAGGAGGGAGTGGGGAAGATACACACACAACACACACACACACACACACACACACACAC
>NW_017731763.1:683604-686397 GCF_001890085.2 Hipposideros armiger | reverse complement strand
GTGTCCACTTGTATACATTTTTTTTTGGCACTCTCAGTATATATATGAGCTGTTCCAGGGCTACAACTAAGTTACTTGGAAATATTTTGATCCTTTCCAGGCTTGCTTTTAAAGTTTGTTAGGCAGAACCAGCTCGGCCTTTAGTTTAGAGCTAATTTGACCGCACAGTGAACATAATAACCTTCCAACTACTTTTCCAGATGCCCCAATTCTTACTAGTTCTGCTCTGGCTGTTGGGCATGTGAGCTGTTCCCAGCCCTGAGTCAGCTCCAATAATGGGTCCACCTGCTTCTTTCCAGTGGTTCTTCCCTGGGCCTCGGATAGTTTCACAAGCAATTGCTAATTACACTCAGCTGACCTTGAGGAGAGCCCTCTGCAGACCAACACAGCTGTCTCCAGTCCTCTGCCCTGCAAATTCTAGCTGTGGAATTCTCAATTGTTTCCTCAGCTCCAGGAGACTGCAGAGCTGGGAGTTCCCCTCCCTACGGTGTATTGCTCCGGGAAGGAAGCTGGGGCAATTCTAGGGCTCATGTTTGTTTCCTTTTTCAGGGATCTTTGTCCTGCGTGCCTCTTTCCCGATGTCTAGAAATGATTTTTTCAAACATTTTGTCTGGTTTTTAGTTATTTAAGACAGTAGGGAAAACCCAGCCCTTGTTGCTCGTCTCCAAATGGAAATGGCTTGTTGGACTTTGCGTCTTACAAATGTTGTTTCTACTCATTAATCAATAAGCATATATTGAGGCTTATTGTCCCTGACTGGGAGGGAATAGATCTGTACCCCACCCCCACTCCCCTTGCAGAAATCAGGAAATGCTGTGTTCACAGTGAATAACCAGTTTTCATTTGCATTTTATTTTTTACACAACTGACCAGGACAACTGACCTACTCCCATGATTTTCTAAGGCTCCTAGTATCTCAAAAGCCACTGCAAACAGCTTTAAAGCTAAATTAATCCCACCACCACCAAAAGAAAAGGAAGAATATATGTAATACTGAAAGCATAAATACTTGAAAATGAAGAAAACTTAAGATACCCATCTTGGGTTGGAAGCAATGGTTTAAGAGCTGAAACCTCCGTGTTCTGCTTGCTGAGGGAGAGCTCTAACTCCTAGGCTTCACAGCAGGTCGGATGACCCCCCGCCCCAGAAGGCAACCCAGGGCTTGGGCTAGTTACATGTGGTTCTCACATGCTGGCTGTGACCTGCTTTCTTTGAAGAGCTCACTGAACTGGGGCAAAGCAAAGAAAAGGGGGTGAAGGGCATCTGAACTGCCCCCTCTGTGTTATAATAGAACACCAATTTCCTACTGTAGTGAGCTGCTCACTGAAGCCTCTGTCCGGGTGCCGGGCCTCCCGGTAGCATCCCGCTGTCCAGTGAGGCCAGGAGAGGGCCTTCCTTGTAGCAAGTTATTAGCTTCACAAATAGCTGTCAGCTTTGCCTTAAATTGTGGATTTTGCCATATAACTCTGCCTTGAGAGCTAGAAGGATATTTATTCCTAAGGAAAACAAGAAAATACTCAAGCTGAATCCTTGAGTGGTCACAATGATCACTGTGTTCAAGTCTTAGGAAAAAATGAAGGAATTCAGATCACAGTGTCTTCATATCATTTTCAGAATGACTTCTGCACTATTTGGATCCTCCATTTTTATGAGAATGGGGAAATACAATTAGTACCTTGAAGCCATGTGAGAAATATACCAGCAGCTTCAGTGTGATTGGGAAGGGCAGACTCTCAGCTAAAAAACAGGAAGCAGCGTATTTATAAGCACATGAAAAAAACCAAGGAATTGTTTAACACTAAAATCTGACAACCTATTACAAAAGTCCCTTCTTGTGTTAATTTGAACCTCTGGCTTTTTGTTGAGGCCTGTGGCTGTTCTAGCTGTGTCGAGCTGGGTCTTCAGACTTGTTGGTGAAGTGGTGGGACATGCAGGTGGNGTCTTAGTTTCATTGATCTTTTTTATTGTTTTTTGAATCTTTATTTCATTTATTTCTTCTCTATTCTTTGCTATTTCTTTCCTTCTACTAACTTTTCCTAGTTCTCTGAGGGGTAAACTTAGGTTGTTTGAGATCTTTCTTGTTTCTTGATGCAGACATTATTCTCTATGAACTTCCCTCTTAGAAGTGTTTTTGCTGCATCCTATAAGTTTTGGTATGTTTTATTTCCATTTTTATTTGTCTCAAGGTATTTTTTATTTTTCAGTAATTTTTCATGTTTGACCTTTATGTGCCACATTTATGTAGCTGCTTTTTCCATGCTTATCTGCCTCAAAGGGTGATAAGAGGTAGAAATTATATTTTAAAAAAGAACCAAGTAGAAATGCTGGAGTTGAAAAGTGCAGTAACAGAATGGAAAAATTCATTAGAGAGGCTTGAAGCAGATTTGAGCATAAAGCAATATGTAGACCATAAAAAGTCTTAATAAATTTAAAATAATTGAAAGCATACAAACTATGTTCTTGGGCCACACTGGAATGCAATTAGAAATCAATACCAGAAGAGAATTTGTAAAATTCAGAAGTATGTGGAAATTAAACAGCACATTCCTGAGTAACCAGTTGGTCTAAGAAAAAAATCACAAGGGACATTGGAAAATAATTTGAGATAAATGAAAATAGTTTGAAATACTAAGACGTATGGAGTGCAGCTAACACAGTCCTTAGATGCAAATGCCTCTATTAAAAGGAAGAAAGATCTCAAACCATGAACCTAATCTTTTACCATAAGAAGCTAGAAACAAAAGATAAAACTGAACCCAAAATAAGCAGCAGGAAAGAAAATATAGATTAGAG
>NW_017731763.1:678988-681254 GCF_001890085.2 Hipposideros armiger | reverse complement strand
ACACTATTGATTGATGTTAACTATGGCTGAAGGGGGAATAGGAGGTGTGCTGAACTTTCTTTTTGCTTTCCAGTTTGTCCTTTCCCTTTCTCTCTCCCCTTTTCTTCCTTCCTCTCCCTGCTTCCTTTCCTTTCCTTTCTTTTTTCCTTATCACAATGGCTAGGACCTCGAGTACATTATTGAATACAAGTCAGGAGCAGACATCCTTGCCTCATTCCAACCTTCAGGGGTTTAACGGTGACTTCCACCATTAAGGATAATGTTGGCAATAGGTGTTTTTGTAGGTGCCCATTATCAAGTTGAGGAAGTTCACTTTCTATTCTTAGTTTGCCGAGAGGTTTTTATAAAATTATGACTTGATGTTGGATTTTGTCAAGTGCATGTTCTCCATCTATTGAAATAATCAGATTTCTCTTAATTTGGTGAATGCTTTTGAAATATCAAACCAACATTGCAGTCTTGGGATAAATCCCCCTTGGTCAGGATTTGTTGTCTTTTTTTATTGTTGGATTAAGAATTTTTCTGTGTTCATGAGAATTGTTGGTGTATGGTTTTCTTTTCCTATAATGTTTCTGTCTGGTTTGGTGGCAGGACAATGCTCCCTTCATAGAATTTAAAAGGCATGCCTTCCATTTCTGTTTTCTGGAAATTTCCATTATTTCTTCCTTAAACATTTAGTAGAAATCACCAGTAGGCTGTCTAGACTGAAGGGGTTTTTTTTTGTTTTTTGGGGGGGAGCTGGCGGGGCGGGGGACGGTCAGGGGGAGAGGGTATTTTTTTGTGTTTGGTGGGAAGATTTTTAACTATAAATTTATTTGATACAGGGCTAGTCAGATTATCTATTTCTTTAAGACAAAGTTTCAAGGAATTTGTCCATTTTTATCTGAGTTGTTAAATTTACTGCCTTAGAAGTTAGTCATAATACTCCTTTATTATCATTTTAATGTTTGTAGAATCTATACTGATGCTCCTCTCTCATCCTGGTATTGGTAATTTGTGTCTGTGGGTAGATATTTATCAATTTTATTGGACTTTATTTTTTAAATGACATGGTTTTGATTTCACTGATCTGTTTTCTATTTCAGTGATTTCGGCTCATATTTATCAGTACCTTTCTTCTATTCACTTTGGGTTTCAATTGCTCTTCTTTTTCTAGTGTATAAAGGTGGGAACTTAGGTCATTGAGTTGAGACCTTTCTTTTTATCTAATAAAAGTGTTTAGCGCTTTTATAAAATATTTTTATATTTAAGTGCTGCTTAAGATGCATCCCACAGATTTTGATGTCTTGTTTTGTTTTTATTACCTTTTAATTTCTTCTTTGATCCACATTTAATTTAGAATTATGTTGTTTAGTTTCTAAATATTAGGAGATTTTCCAGATATCTTTATATTATTGATTTCTATGTTCATTCCATTGTGGTCAGAAAAATGCTTTGTACAATTTTCATTCTTTTAAATGTATTGAGATTTGATTCATGGCCCAGCCTATGGCCTGGCTTGATAATGTCCCATGTACTCTTGAAAAGATTGTGTATTCTGCTATTGTTGGGTGGTGCGTTCTATAAATGTCAGGTCAGGTTGGTTGGTTGATAGTGTTAAGTCATATATCCTTATTGATTTTTCAAACTTGGAAATTTTTCAGTTATTTCTTCAAATATTTTTCTGTCCCCCTCTCCACCTTTTATTCCTTTCATTTTGTTTCTGTGACTCCATTTTGTGTGTGTGTTGCTTTTTGTTTTTCCTTTTAGTAGTTTCTATTGTTATGTCTTCAAGTTTATTCATGTTTTATTTCGTCTTATCATCTGTTAATCCCAGCCAGTATTTTTCACCTCAGACTTGTATTTTTCATCACAATGAGATCACATTGGGTCTTTTTATATCTTCCATATGTCTATTTAGCATGATCAATCTTTCCCCTTTTGAACATATGAAGTATATTTATACTGTTTTAATGTCCTTGTTCTGTAATTATAACAATTGTGTCATTTCTGTTTGATATTTCTTTTCATTATGGGATTGTATTTTACTGTTTCTTTGTACTCTGGTAATTTTTGTATCTCAGGCATTTTGAATTTTAAGTTGGTAGGTACTGGAAACAATATATTTATTTATATTAATAATATTTACTATATAAAGTATGTATAACATACATTCATTATATATATATACACACACACACACACACACACACACACAGAGGGTACCAAAAAATGTATACACATTTTAAGAAAGGAAAACTGTATTAAAATTGTAATAATATATACC
>NW_017731763.1:670486-676763 GCF_001890085.2 Hipposideros armiger | reverse complement strand
AGGACTCAGGCAAAAACAAGGCTTCTAATTCCAGATTCGGTGTTCATTCTGCTAGAAAGTGCTGCCTCTCTCCAGAATTGGTGGGAGGTACTGGGACCAGTCCCCAGGCTAATGTTTTTTGATTCTTTGTTCTGCCTCACTCAGCACCCATTATACCAAGTTGTATTTGTAGCTTAGTGGTAAGTTTCCCATAGGGGCGCCAGGGTCTGGCCCACTCCGGCATCTGAAGCTTATGAAAATGCTGGCTGTGGTTTTCTTACAGCTCCCCCATTACTATTTGGTATCACGTGGTACTTACTTTGCTAACTATACTTTTGCAAAAGTAGCATAAATCAGTTAATGTGAAGAGGGGCAAAGAGTTGCTAAAAAATGTTCCTGGGGATTGGTCCTTATAGCTTTAACTCTGGGAGGATGCCTAACTTTAGTGTCAACTTCCTCATTAAGAGCAGGGTCCGGGGCTTCAGACGTTCAGTTACGAAGGTTGTAACAATTGCTTGCTGAAATGGCTTGTGGAGGGTTTAATGGCTAAGCCTTTATCACAGTTTGTTAAACTATAGCTTAAATAGTAATGATTTTTCATATGACCAAACCATTGAAGGAAATTAACACTAATTTGTTTCTTTGAAAAATGAAATACAAATTTATTACATGGCCTGTATCTCTCGCACTAATTTGCAAATCTCCCACCCTTTTCAGATGGAGCAAATTGTAAATTTAAACCAAATGATTATTATTCATGCTCTAGCTAGCTGACTTTACTTCTATTCCTCAGTCTTCTAAACTCAAAGTAAATCAAGAGCTTGTTTTGATAAAGCATACAGAAAGATGAGAAATGGGTGGGCCCTCTCATTCCCAAAGGATAGTCAGGGTAAGTCTGTGAGCTTTTCAGCTCCATTTAGGTCTTAGTTGTTCCCAGTGTCAAATGTGGGGGTGTGGTTACCCCTGTGAAACAGCAGCTTACAGAATTCACTCTTCATTAACAGACTAGACTTCCTATTTACAGTAGCCTCACCCCCACCCCCCAAAACACCTGTCAGTCACAGAACTGAGCTGCTGAATTGCAATGACCTGTTTTCCTTTGGAGATGGTGATAGAGGTGATGCTCCTACCCAACTGTGTGAACCAAGACCTGGCACCTAGGCGCATAAAAAATTGTCTTTGATGTGACCAAAATTATATAAAAAAAAGAGAAGTACACCAATATTTTAAATTTTTTTTTTTTAACTTTTCACAAAGGATTTGCTGTAAGCCTTCAAGTCATCTTGTCCAATCCAACAGCTGTATTTAAGCGCCGCGGATCCCAGCCAGGGATGCAAGAATCTGACTTTCTAAAACAGATAACGACAGTTGAAGAACTGGAACCCAAAGCAAATAACTGCACCAAGGTATGCGTGTATTTCACTTGTGTGTTGCTTGATCTTGCCGAATGTCCACGTTAAGAGTCTGGCTACCCCCGAGCTTTCCATCCCCTGTAGGTTCTTGTGTGGCACACCCGGACAGAGAAGGTGAATCTAACCAACGAGCCAAAGTACCACCTGGACACGGTGAAGATCGAGGTGTAAACTGGAGCAGCAACTGGCGGACGGCTGGCCAGGTACTGTTCATTTTACTCCGGTGCAACAGCCTTTAGTGACATCTGAGGGGCATCTGTTTCAACAGAGCTTGTCACTTAACATAAGCTAATTCGATGATATAAAATGTATGTTTTTGTCTTCATTTGTTTTGCATGTTTTCTCTACAACTGGAAGATCTTTGTACAATACAGACACTGCAGGGTGCCACTCTGAGTATCTTATGTACTTTTCTCTTTTCTTCCCATTTGGCCTTGTCATTAGTAGATGTAAACAGGTTTTAGAAACAGATGACAGGTATTTTTATTAACTAAATGTCCCCAATTCCTCCCTTTTCAACGTTAAGTAATTTATGTAAGGTGGTGTCAGTATACATTGTAGGAAATAAAACCCACAAAAAAAAGGTCTATGGATTCATCTGTTTAATATAGGGAGAGAACATTTTGTCAATACTAGGCACCATAAAATGTAAACACAATTACTGTCATAAACCTGGATATACCTTCATGGATTCAAAGTGGCTTTGTTTAGTTACCCTGTTTGCATATAGTGCAGAGAAAGGTCTTCACGTTAGCACTGCGTACAGAAGAAGAGATCCGAATTACAAGGAAGCAGATCAAATTTGAATTCTAAGTTTTATAGTATCATCCAGGTTTATCTTCCTTTCACTAACTACGTTCCCTGTTAAGCACATCATAACAACAGCACAATGAAGTGAATGATGAAATAAAAGAATTTTGATCCACTAGGAAAAAGTGCTCAGTGGTACATTTACAGTCTATATGATTAAACATCTGAGCATACAGTACCTTCCTACGGGGTTACTGGCTAATTTGGGGGTGGGGTTTATACTGTTAGAGGTATTACTAACATGATAACTATTTCCCTTATATGCAAACATTAGAGCTATAATTTTATTGAGAGTAAAACTGATTATGCAAGTTGACTGAGCAGCTTCTGAAATAATGTGTCTTATGAAGTCATGGGAAATACAAGCAAAGCTGCCCTGGACATAAAACCTGCTTTTCACCACATCAAATTTAATCAGTACAGACCAACACGGTCAATCAGATAATTCTTAATATGAACAAATGGTGGAAAAGAAAAAATCCATGTACATGAATAAACAGGGGAACTAGATGCGTTTTAGCAAGGAATGTCAGGTGGCAGTTCTGGATGAAACTTGTGTTGCAGGCTTCATTTCCACAGCTGTGTGCTGAGCGTCTGGCCCGATGAGCTTCCAGACCATCCCGCAGTTGTGCTGGGGGGCTGGCCAAAACCCACCGGAGGAGTCGCGCTGCTGATGCTCATGCCGGCCACCTGCTGATTCATCTGGGAGACATGGAAAAGGCTTAGTTTAAGAAACTTACTTCACTTTTACTTCCTGTTTGTTTAGCCACAGTTAGACATTTTTAATAGTTACCCTATTTTATTAGAAGCTGCCTTTATTTGAAGTTGATTCAGTCAAAGAGATACCGGTGTTTAATAGCAATTACAATCAGTATTTTTTATCAATGGGAAAATCAGTCAAAGCCCTGGGGTAAAAGCAGACCGTACAATTATTTTTCTATAGAAGGCAAAGAGGTACTCCTTTCTTCTTGTTCTTTATTTCTTTCCACTTTTTAGCATTGTCCATAAAGTGATCTCAATCATATTTACTCATTTTCTAGACTCAATTTCTTATCCCCAAAGATTAACCACAACTGAAAAAAAGCACCAAAGCAATCTTTGAATTTGTATCTGGGTACATGATGAGTCCACTAGTCTAATTTTCAACTATACTCGTGCTTTAACACTAAATATTAAAAGTATAATATTCCAAAATTATAAAATTTGCCTAATAGCTATTATTCTGCCTTTATTAAAATCTTAAATGGCTCTATGTACTTTCTAAATATTAAAGGGTAACGGCATAAACATCTAAAATTCATTTTTATTATTATATGATCTAAGGTGTAAGTTTACATGTATTTTTCCTCCAGACTAGAGTCATATATGTGTTAAACATCCTAACCTTTCTCTGTGGCTCTCTTACCTCTAAGATTGATGACAGGTAAAGGAAAGGCAGGATTTACCACAAAGTATAGATTCAAAACCTATGCTCAGGGTTGGAGTGTATTCTTAATAAAGTTCATTTGTTTATAGTTTCTCAGACACTAACGTAATCACATCGCTGATGAGGCATAAGTGTCTGCAGGAGCAGATCATTCTGCAACGCACTAAAGGATGTTTTATCCACCAGATCCCAAGGAGGGGGCCGGAGAACAGCCTGGAAGTAGGGCCAACGATAACTTCTCACTGATTCATTAGCATCTCAGCCTGAGCTGGCTGTGCGTCAGCATTATCGCTACACAAAAGTTGTTACTGCCATTTAGTACATACTATTTTTGAGATTCCCAGAGAGCAGAGACCAATGTCATAAAGATATTCCTTTAAATAGTGATAATAAAAATAACTTGGAGCATTCATGGGATGTACAGTGATTTTGCTAATATTAGTTAGAAATCACTACAGACTATTCCTTGAATGCTGTCAAGGTGAAACAGCTGTCCAGAACAGAGGCCAAGATCACCCAAATGCTAGAGGACCATCAAATAGATGATGTGAAGGGGAGAGGAGCCCGCCGTGAACCTGATTCTAAGGGTCTTTCTATGAAGCCAGAGAAAAGTCAGAACAGAGCAACTGAAAGAGAAATGATTTATAAGAGGTAATACTAAAATGTCATCTCTTGGCTCTAAGTTAGGTAAAAAGAGGGTTTTCATTATATGAAGGGATGTCTGAGACAAATATGGACTTGTTCATCTCTTATGGGAATTCTTGAACTAGTGGATATTATTCTGAAAGATAATCATAATTACAGGATGAATAAAAAGGAATACTTTAAGGTTTTTATTAAAAAAAGGTTTTTTTAAATAAATCATGGGCAGTAGCCACATGACATTAAGAGCCTAGATCCCTCACGAAACAGTGCTTTGAGAATATGACACTGGATTTTTTCCTAATTTCTGAAAGTTACCAAAAAAAATAACAAAACAAAACAAAACAAAACAAACCCAAACTAGTGAAGACAGGTTGGTTGGTCTAAGAGGACTACAAAAACACTCTATCAGAGAGCTGGATTAAAGCTTGCTGCTAATTTCAAAGGTGGCGACAGGGAGTCTTTTAAGATGCCCAAGGTAATTTCTAGCTGTTACAGACAGATTAGGGATGTTCACCATTACAGTATTTATAATCTGAAATGGAAAAATGGTTACCATTTCTTTACAGAATACTCTAAATATAGGGACAATGACAGCTCACTTATCTGAGATAACTTCATAGTCTCTACAATTTTGACCTTATACAACATTATCCCTACTCAGTTCTTTCTGCCAGAGTGTTAGATTTAAATACCAATAAAACTGCTTAGAAAATGAATCTGGTTTCTTTGATTCTGGATAAACTGGAGAGTAAATGACCCTTACCTGCGAGAGGTTCCACTGGGGCTGTTGAGCTTGCGGCAGGCCGAACTTACTCTGGGGCGCACCCATCTGTCCTACCATTCCTCCCTGGGGGCCAATCACATTTGGAGGCAGTGGCATCACACCAGTTTGTGCATTGCCCATAAAGCCATTGGGCATGGGCATGCCCACCATCATGCTTGCATTCTGTCCCATCACAGTTCCTATGAGGCCAGGAGCTGCAGGCACAGGTATGCCCACTGATGGAAAACCTTGAAATGCAGTCGGTGCTTGTGAGGTAAATGGTATATTTGAGGGTCCCATAAACACACCTGCATCATAAGAACCATAAAAAGCAAATGAATGACGAGAGCAGGGCTATTGTATACAGCTGCACCCACCTCTCTATAATCACAGAAAAAGGACTGCCATCCTTCCGAACTACCCATAGCAAATTTTTTTTTTTTTTTTAGCTGAGCCATCCTGCCACTTGTTGGCAGTTCAGTGGCAGCTCAGCTCGGGCCGGGCATTGAACCGCTGTTGCTCAGAGTTGGCACTCTTGAACGAGCTCTTAATCAACTGAGCCACTCGGCCGGCCCTCCCCAGAGCAAAAATTTTAATTCTGGTCTGGCTGCTCCTACTGTCGAAACCAACTCACACCTACAACCTCAGAGCTGGTTACTTCCAGAATGCAGATAAATCAGTTATGAACCTGAGCAATTTTATTAGAATACATACATCTTATAAGAGCTACATAAAATATCCATTGTGAAGACCAAACTCTGTTGCATGGAGTTATGCGCGGTTTCTGGTGACCTGCATCACAGGTCTACTAAATACACCAGTGTGTTCACTGTGTCTGGCTTTAATGGTAGCGGTTGGAATGTCATATAATTGCAGCTCATATGTGAAATGAAGCTCATTATTTTAAAGGAAATGGTCTAACAGATTTAAACTGTAAACAATAAATCTTACTGTGCTAGTATTTCATAATTATTAAAAATCTCAAACCTTTTTTGAAATTTATGTGATAATTCAGACTGCTTATTGTTGACTTGCAGAGAAAATATATTGTACAGTTATAAGCTTCATGCCAGTCAAATGTGAATTCTTCAAAAAATAATCCATGTTCTATAAGCTTGTGAAACTATATTAGATGATATGTGAACCGCTTGTTAATTCTAAATGAATAAAGTTTTGTGAATCCTGTACCTGCTTTTTAATTCTAATTGATTCGTTCATTTCAGTTTTGTAGTTGTGTAAATT
>NW_017731763.1:549063-670436 GCF_001890085.2 Hipposideros armiger | reverse complement strand
CTTTATTATTTTTGGTGCTCCCTTTGCTAGAACTACAACTCCAGGGTAAACGGAGAATAACTTCAGGAGGCTGCAGGACCCTTAACCAAAGGGCTCTAGGGCTGAGCCAAAGACAGGCCACAGCACTCGTGCAGGTCCAGATACTGCTGGATGTACACTGTACATAGGAAAGGAAAGGGATGGCTGCTGTGTCACCTCTGGGGACTCTGGAACAATTCCCTTCAGCCCCCAGTACACATGAACACTCTGGTCAGCATTTCTAATCCCTCAGAGAAAACTACACAGCCAGACAGGTAAAGCAATCTATCTCATATTCACGAGTGGGAAAATCTTTTACTAGAATTTGTACAATGCTCAGAAAATAAAATGACTGAAAGAATATAGGGTTAAGTGTGTAGCTGACCCTTGAACAACAGGTTTGAACTGTGCAGGTCCTCCTATATGTGGATTTCTTTTCAATAAATACAGTACTGTAAATGTATTATCTTTATGATTTTCTTAACAATAACATAGCTTTATTGTAATACAGTATAATATATATGATACACAAAATATATGTTAATTGTTCATGTTATCAGTAAGGCTTCTGGTCAACAGTAGGCTATCAGTAGTTAAGTTTTGGAGGAGTCAAAAGTTACATGCAGATTTCCACTGCACAGGGTGGTCAGGACACCTAACCCCCATGTTGTTCAGGAATCAACAGTAATTCCTATTGGTGTCTAATCAATTTCATGTAAAAACCTCACCAAAATTACATAGTACCAGTGTATGCATAATATGTATTCCTTAACCTGTCTTCCCCAATTTTCAGACATTATTTTGAAAACATGTCTGTACTTTAATCTTTACGTGTAATTTAGATGAAAAGAATTCCGTTCACCAAATATTTTACAGGGCTCAGTAAAACTGGCACAATTTTGTTTCAAAACCAATATGCGAACAAAAGAACTAGGTGTGATTAAAAAAAAAAATCAGCTGTCATTCTATCAGTGACTGATGCAGAAGGCCCAAAGTATGAAGGCTTGACCAACCCCCCCATAAAATGCAGAAGCTATACACTCCCATACTCCTTGTCGTGCTGCTACTGATACTTAAGAGTTAAGTGAAGTCTACATTGTTTTCACTTGCTGTTTTGACACTGAACAGAACACGTGAAGTACACTGAAGCCTCTAATTCTCCAAGCAATTGCAAAGTAACTCTCATACCCCAGTGGAATCTAAAGAAGTCTAGCAGATAAAGCAGCCTCACTAGAATGCTAGACCAAAAGAAATTGCTTTTCATGCTCAGATTGTCAAATATCCTAAATGCTTTTCCTAAAGCCACAATATTAGCATTAGACAATTTTTAATTATCACATGCATACCCGTGCCTGCACAAATTCACAAGGTATTAATGTTAACGGAAACAATAGCAGCAACACTTCAGTCTCTCTTTTTTTGTAGGGGGAGAAGGGAGAAGGGGCTATCTTTTCTGAAAATAATGCTGCAGACAATTTCAACTATTCTCAAGAAATCTATTTGCTCAAGTCTACTGGTAATTATATAATGACTACCATAATAACAATAAATATGTATAACAAAAATATATGTAATTAGTATTCTTAATAAAACATAACTTCTTTCTTATTAAAACTTTCCACCCAAACAATTCCCATTTGATTCAGTTTTTCTAGAGAAAAGGAAATAATTTACCTCAAAAATTATGCTGTACCGAAACAAACTGGCTGCTTATTTGTAAAGTATGAATTTAAAACAGAATCTTAAAGTTGTATGTTTAAGTAATCCATATTCCTAAAAGTTCATATATTTCACCTTAGAAGATAAATACTGCATGACTGCTTGGAGTATCACTTATATGTGGAATCAAAAAAAAAAAAGTTGAACTCATAGAATAACAGCAGGATGGATGGTAGCTGCGGGGACTGGGGGGTGGAGGAAATAGAGGGAGCTTGGTAAAAGGGTGCAAACTTGCAGTTATGAGGTGAATAAGGTCTGAAGATCTAATGTATAACAACATGCTGACTACAGTGTATTATACTGTATTGCATAATTAAAATTTGCTAAGAGAGTAAAACTTGTGTTCTCACCAAAAAAAATAGTGAATATGTGAGGTAATGGATGTGTTAATTAACCTGACAGTTGGAATCTTTCACAATGTATGCATATATCAAATCACGTCATACATTTTAAATATATTACACTTTTGTTCATTATACCTCAATAATGATGAAAAACTATTTAAAGTATTAAACAATTTACAAATTTTAAAAAAGGAACAAAGGCAAAAAAAGAAAAAATTCCATGTAATGTTCAAAAGGCAATTCATAATTTCTTTACCATTAATACTTAGAAAAAAATCCTGATCACTAATATTACATTCTGGTTTTTTACAAAAATCATTAAAATAAGAAAGGTAATGTAGGTTAAGACAGGTTTTAAGGCTAAGTTAAAACAATTTTATCTTCATAAAAAAGAATATAAACACAGTAATACCTTGGTTTGTGAGCATAATTTGTTCCAGAAACAAACTGCTCGTATTGCAAGACATTGCTGGTTTACCATGTTAAAATGTATTAGAAGTGTTTGCTCATGTTGCGGAACTCCACACTCGCAAACCACATTTCTCACAATCCAAGGTCTTACTGTACTGAATTTGCTAGAATTTATTATTCTCAATTTTCCTGCAACCAAAAGTAAACACCATTTTGGGAATGACTCAATAGATCATAAAAATAAAGAACTACTGGCTTCTAGTCAAGAATTATACACCCAAAGTTTAAAAACCTCTGAAGTAACTGTCAGGCTAGGTTGATATAGTCTGAGTTTTTCCACTTGTTAATTCTAAATGAATAAAGTTTTGTGAATCCTGTACCTGCTTTTTAATTCTAATTGATTCGTTCATTTCAGTTTTGTAGTTGTGTAAATTGCAACAACAAAAGTACCTATTACACAGAAAATTGGGGAAGAAATATAACTGATATTATTATAACCACAAAGGACACACTTCCAATAATGTTACTGCAATTCACTGAAAGCAGAGTTCAAAATGAATTACCAGGAGTACTCTGCTGCTGAATGGTTCCTGCACCATACAGAGACAAGATGGAGTCTTTGGAGAGCTGTTTCTTTGCCACCTCTTCTGACTTTGTGGTTTGCTCAGTGAATAGATCCAGATCCCCAGATGTTACTGTAGATAGGGTGGCAGCTGCTGGTACAGAGGTCGTCCCCTACGAGAAACACCAAAACACTGTCGAATTCTGCATGCTAAAACATGGCTCACCCATTACTTAAAATCCAAGTGAAGTTATGAAACTAGACAGAAACAATTGTAGAAGGCAAAATGCTGACATTAAAAAAGATCCTTCACAAGCCCACAGAGAAACATCTAGGGTCAAAGGTACAATGTTTCCTATTTTTAATTTGTTAATGTAAAAGAGGTAGATTGAAGCTCTCTCGTAATAGTGTTTACCTGCTAGACTGATGATACGTTTTTGCCCATCACATCCTAAACACAAGGGTACAACAACAGGTGGGGTAACTGGCTGCTGTCTGAGGACCACCGTTCCTGGGAGATGCTCAGGCATCTCCCCCAGCAATTACTGCTTCAAGGAACTGATATCCCTTGCAGTAAAGAGCATTTCTACAACTATAGCAGATTGTAAGAGGGTCCTGCAATGGCTGATTTTGTCTTCTTTGAAAAAACAATCACTTCTTGGCCTTCTGGTTAAGATCAAGTGAAAAAACAAAGGTTTTGTTTTTCAAAAGCTGTATTGTGATATTCCCATAAACCTAATCCAGATCAGTTTTAACCATAACCTGAGAATGCTTCTAGTCTATCCAGAAATGAAGTACAGCAAAACTTCAAACACTTACCCTCTCAGTCATATCTTGTATTCCATTTTTGAACAAGGGGCAAATGAACCCAAGTTCAAATAAACATGTGGATATTTAATACAAAACAGAAATTTTCACTTAATCTCCTCTATCTTGCACATAGATAGTAGTATACAATCACAACTGATAACCAAACTTTACCAATATCTGGTCATTATTCAATCACATTCACATTTGTTTATATGAAACTATTTTCGATATGGAGTTTCAAAGAAGTCTATGAAGATTAGTAAAAACTGAGTAAGAGTCTTCTCAAGAACTATAGAATAAGGTGAGTAGGAAATACAAATTAAAATCATGTATATGATTTACCTTGAATTTTTTTAAAAATTCGAACATTTAACATCTTTGCTAAAAAGCCTTGCAAGAAATTACCCTCCAACACTGTCTTTACAAATGAATTTAAGCAGAACAGTATTTTGAATCTATTATGATGAAGTAAGCAAGAATTTTCAGATAGAAAGAAAAACCCACATAATTTTGCAAAAGATCTGACATGGATATGATGGAATACCAAATCTAACAATGCACTTGAATAAAATATATCTGAGCTACCGATGAAGATGCACAGATCACAGAGGCTAAGGGCGTGGGCTCCGGAGCCAGCCGGCCAGGCCCAGAACTCTGGCCCCACTTCCTACCACATGCTCTCAGACATTCCCATAACCTCTACTGTCTCCTTCTGTAAAATGGGGATGGTAAGAGTACACACCTTGCAGAGTTGCTTGACCACAAGAAGTGCTTTGCACAAAATGGCAGGGTTAAGCACACAGTGTGTATTGTTAACGCTGTCAGGTAACAAAACAGCCATCTCACTAAGTGATCTTTTCATCATGTTTAGTCTGTGTTCCATCCAAGTACCTGCTCAGACCCCCTGGGGTCTTTTCTCTGTGGAGGAAATATAACTACAAGAAAACCCCGAATGGCTGGAAAACTTATCACTGCTGTCTCATACCAGAGCAGCCTAATAGTCACATGCTCTAAATGTGGATATTTCTTTTGATGGAGGGAGATAATATGGAACATCCACCTGGACATGGACAGAGTCTAAAACCAGCCAAACCAAAGAGGATGACAGCGAGCACACAGGTGTCCCTTTATTATTTTTGGTGCTCCCTTTGCTAGAACTACAACTCCAGGGTAAACGGAGAATAACTTCAGGAGGCTGCAGGACCCTTAACCAAAGGGCTCTAGGGCTGAGCCAAAGACAGGCCACAGCACTCGTGCAGGTCCAGATACTGCTGGATGTACACTGTACATAGGAAAGGAAAGGGATGGCTGCTGTGTCACCTCTGGGGACTCTGGAACAATTCCCTTCAGCCCCCAGTACACATGAACACTCTGGTCAGCATTTCTAATCCCTCAGAGAAAACTACACAGCCAGACAGGTAAAGCAATCTATCTCATATTCACGAGTGGGAAAATCTTTTACTAGAATTTGTACAATGCTCAGAAAATAAAATGACTGAAAGAATATAGGGTTAAGTGTGTAGCTGACCCTTGAACAACAGGTTTGAACTGTGCAGGTCCTCCTATATGTGGATTTCTTTTCAATAAATACAGTACTGTAAATGTATTATCTTTATGATTTTCTTAACAATAACATAGCTTTATTGTAATACAGTATAATATATATGATACACAAAATATATGTTAATTGTTCATGTTATCAGTAAGGCTTCTGGTCAACAGTAGGCTATCAGTAGTTAAGTTTTGGAGGAGTCAAAAGTTACATGCAGATTTCCACTGCACAGGGTGGTCAGGACACCTAACCCCCATGTTGTTCAGGAATCAACAGTAATTCCTATTGGTGTCTAATCAATTTCATGTAAAAACCTCACCAAAATTACATAGTACCAGTGTATGCATAATATGTATTCCTTAACCTGTCTTCCCCAATTTTCAGACATTATTTTGAAAACATGTCTGTACTTTAATCTTTACGTGTAATTTAGATGAAAAGAATTCCGTTCACCAAATATTTTACAGGGCTCAATAAAACTGGCACAATTTTGTTTCAAAACCAATATGCGAACAAAAGAACTAGGTGTGATTAAAAAAAAAATCAGCTGTCATTCTATCAGTGACTGATGCAGAAGGCCCAAAGTATGAAGGCTTGACCAACCCCCCCATAAAATGCAGAAGCTATACACTCCCATACTCCTTGTCGTGCTGCTACTGATACTTAAGAGTTAAGTGAAGTCTACATTGTTTTCACTTGCTGTTTTGACACTGAACAGAACACGTGAAGTACACTGAAGCCTCTAATTCTCCAAGCAATTGCAAAGTAACTCTCATACCCCAGTGGAATCTAAAGAAGTCTAGCAGATAAAGCAGCCTCACTAGAATGCTAGACCAAAAGAAATTGCTTTTCATGCTCAGATTGTCAAATATCCTAAATGCTTTTCCTAAAGCCACAATATTAGCATTAGACAATTTTTAATTATCACATGCATACCCGTGCCTGCACAAATTCACAAGGTATTAATGTTAACGGAAACAATAGCAGCAACACTTCAGTCTCTCTTTTTTTGTAGGGGGAGAAGGGAGAAGGGGCTATCTTTTCTGAAAATAATGCTGCAGACAATTTCAACTATTCTCAAGAAATCTATTTGCTCAAGTCTACTGGTAATTATATAATGACTACCATAATAACAATAAATATGTATAACAAAAATATATGTAATTAGTATTCTTAATAAAACATAACTTCTTTCTTATTAAAACTTTCCACCCAAACAATTCCCATTTGATTCAGTTTTTCTAGAGAAAAGGAAATAATTTACCTCAAAAATTATGCTGTACCGAAACAAACTGGCTGCTTATTTGTAAAGTATGAATTTAAAACAGAATCTTAAAGTTGTATGTTTAAGTAATCCATATTCCTAAAAGTTCATATATTTCACCTTAGAAGATAAATACTGCATGACTGCTTGGAGTATCACTTATATGTGGAATCAAAAAAAAAAAAGTTGAACTCATAGAATAACAGCAGGATGGATGGTAGCTGCGGGGACTGGGGGGTGGAGGAAATAGAGGGAGCTTGGTAAAAGGGTGCAAACTTGCAGTTATGAGGTGAATAAGGTCTGAAGATCTAATGTATAACAACATGCTGACTACAGTGTATTATACTGTATTGCATAATTAAAATTTGCTAAGAGAGTAAAACTTGTGTTCTCACCAAAAAAAATAGTGAATATGTGAGGTAATGGATGTGTTAATTAACCTGACAGTTGGAATCTTTCACAATGTATGCATATATCAAATCACGTCATACATTTTAAATATATTACACTTTTGTTCATTATACCTCAATAATGATGAAAAACTATTTAAAGTATTAAACAATTTACAAATTTTAAAAAAGGAACAAAGGCAAAAAAAGAAAAAATTCCATGTAATGTTCAAAAGGCAATTCATAATTTCTTTACCATTAATACTTAGAAAAAAATCCTGATCACTAATATTACATTCTGGTTTTTTACAAAAATCATTAAAATAAGAAAGGTAATGTAGGTTAAGACAGGTTTTAAGGCTAAGTTAAAACAATTTTATCTTCATAAAAAAGAATATAAACACAGTAATACCTTGGTTTGTGAGCATAATTTGTTCCAGAAACAAACTGCTCGTATTGCAAGACATTGCTGGTTTACCATGTTAAAATGTATTAGAAGTGTTTGCTCATGTTGCGGAACTCCACACTCGCAAACCACATTTCTCACAATCCAAGGTCTTACTGTACTGAATTTGCTAGAATTTATTATTCTCAATTTTCCTGCAACCAAAAGTAAACACCATTTTGGGAATGACTCAATAGATCATAAAAATAAAGAACTACTGGCTTCTAGTCAAGAATTATACACCCAAAGTTTAAAAACCTCTGAAGTAACTGTCAGGCTAGGTTGATATAGTCTGAGTTTTTCCACTTGTTAATTCTAAACACTGTTGTTTGCCTAAAGCAAGAATTAGCAAATTTTAGTGAATATTTAAGCTTTCGTGTCTGTTGCAACAATTCAATTTGCTTTTGTAAAAGGAGCCACAGAAAATATGTAAAGGATGGGAGTGGCTGTGTTCCAATAAAACTTTATTTGCAAACAAGCTGCAGGCTTAGTTTGCCAAGCCCTGGCCTAAAGAACAGGAGGTTTTTGGATCAGTGACTGCTCAGAAACAATTCTTTCAAAACTGAAATTTTGAAATTTTTCAAAAAGGGAATAAGCAGTGATCATATAAAGCCATATTCTTACTACATACCTGAGCTGGGGGCATGACAGTTGCAGGTAAAGGATTAGAAATCATTGGTCCAAAGATGTCCAAGTCATCATTCAGGGCTGGCACTGTCGGAGTGTTCCCATTGGTCACTGGCGCCTCGGCAGGGCCATCTGAAAAGAACATAGATTCTCATCTTAAAGTAGAATCTCTTAGTACCTGATACATGGCACATGGCATTATTTTTCAAATACATGGTTAAAAAAAAAGAACAGTGCAAAACGTTGACAAAATATATGTTCCCCTTCTACTCCAGGTTCTATCCTCTTTCTCAAACCATTTTTAGTTTTGTTTATTCTTCCAGAAATAATTTTTTACCCACCATAATCTATATATCCAAATAGTGTGTGTGTGTGTGTGTGTGTGTGTACAAATACCCGTTCTTGGTATATATCCAAGCCCCTTTTTAACAAATTGTATCATACTATTCACATTATTCTTCATCTTGATGCCTCCTCATATGCCAGACACTGTTCTGAGTACTTGACATATATTAACTCATTAAATCCCCATAACCTTATGACAGACACTACTTTTGAGATAACTGATAACTGGCCATGTTCTTACAAACAATGCCTCTCCATAAATGTGTGTGTCTGAGACAGTGTTTTGGGTATCACTTCATATCATGTTTACCTACCTTGGAAATAAGTTTTGGTGATTTAAAATGTCTGAAATATTGAATTTTAAAGTTACAATAAGGAAAATAAACTGTATAGAAATAAAGAAAAAAAATACACTATGAAAACTGATTTTATAGGAAGTATCCATAAAACTCTGAAATAAACCCTTTCTTTATCCAAGCACAGCCAACTTCTGTGATGTCAGCACCAAGCCACTGAAATGTACTGGGAAAGGGGCCCTGACAGAGTGCCAACATCTCCTATCAGGTTCCTGCTTACCCTACCATTCAAAAAAAAATTTAAGTTTCTTTTATAACTCCTTTTTATGTTAGTGCAGAATTTACAAAATATAAGGGGTGGGAGCTGGAGTGGGGTGCAGTGGAGAGAGCTTGTGAGCATGGTATTCCACGACACGGAACATGGCACAGCTTGGTTTCATGTGGCCACAACTACATAACAGTTCAGAGCCATCACAACTCTAATCTTATGGGACTTATACTCTAATCGAGCTTCTATTTTAACAATTTACAATTTTATTTGATCTCTTTGATATACCATACACTCCTCAAAGGCAAATCAGTCATCTCTTAAAACTTCTTTAACATTGTGTGGGATGTCTTGCACAGAAAAGGTACTCAAATATTTGACGACTTTAATGGAAGGTCTACCATTAACTGGGTATTTCTACCAAAACCCAGAGAAACTCACAGGTTTCTTTTTTGAAGTACAACTATAGAAACTGGTATCTTCTATTTCCCTGTTTAATGAGCTTTAGTGAATCACAAATTATTATGGTCACAATAAAATATTTTTTACTACTTAATTTTATAAAACTGTGAAACTCACAAAAAGTTAGTTTGTTAGAGATCAACTACAAATATTTTTCAATCATTTTAAGTGACATCACATTATCAGGACCATAAAAAAATACACTTCTACACATGTATGTGTTACACATATTTCAAGCACTATGGACAAGTTCAATATGAAGTTCAATAAAACAGTGCATAGATTACTAATTTATAATATACAGAATTTTAAGACACAACTGTGACATATAGGAATTCAAATATGACTCATGCATGAAAGTAATTTTTTTCATTTCTAACACTTTCAAATGGCAACATTCATTTTGAAGTTAGGCCTCTTTAAAGATCTTTTATGTTTTCCAATCCATTCCACATTCTATGCTTAGAAATATGCTTAAAACAATGTACGTATAAAAATACAACACAAAAATAGTTTTGCTTAAATAAAATTTTGTGTGTATGTGTGTGTGGGGGATTGCATTCTATGATACTACATGGACCTACAATAACTTATGTATTCAACCCTTCACTACTGGGCATTTAGGTAGTTTACAGACTTTCACCATTACAAAAACAGAACAGGAAATATCCACAGTCCTTAATATAAAGCCCATACAGCTCACTTCCCTCACTGCAAGGTAACGTGACTTCTGTCTCTACCATTGCACTGTCAAACAGCTCAATTCTCTCACTCCATTAAAAAGAATATTTAAAAATGCTTTTTGAAATCTCAGAAAGGCATTCAGCACAAACAACAAAATTGGACTTTCTTTGTAACCACCTACCATAGTGAAGCTGCCACGAAAGTCAACTCACAATATAAGTCCAAGGACTTGGGAATCCTTTAGAATGAGACAGAGGAGTGTCTGCTTAGGGACAGCCATCTTTGCGGCAAGGATGAAACTATTTTCAAATGATTGGGGAAATTTTTCTCTTAGCTCCAAAACCTAAGGTAAGAACTTTCTTCCAGGCCTGACCAAGGTTTTCCGCTATCCAGCCTCGTGGACCCAGGTGACTCCCTTCTGCTCTCTTTTCTCTTTACTCCATCTTCTATCCATATGATCCTCTAATACGATGGATTTCTCCCCCATCAATTTTCCTTATTATGACAAAAGCTAAGTAGTCACAGAATTATTGAAAAACAAATCTTTAACCTAAATGAAAACTTCTCAGCATTGAAAAATCAGTAAATACAGGTTCCCAGCTGGATTTCAATTTTTGCTAATTTAACTCCTTATATTTGGCTTGCTAAACATATTCTTTAAAAAGGATTATTTCAATTAATTTTGAAAGTTTTGATTTTCAGTATTTAAAAAAGAACATTAAAGTCTAGTTATCATTACCATCATTACGTAATGTTTCTGGATGATTTTAATGAATGTTTACATGTTATCATTTTTGTTTCCATGAAATATGTGAAGGGCATCTCTTTCCACTATCTCCAGTTACAGAAACCAGGGCACAGAGGGATTAGAAGACTTGCTCAATGTCACTTCCCTGGTTCAGTAGCAAAAGACTTGCACTAGAACAGTCTTCTGACCCCTAGACTAGTGAGTGTTCTTTAAACCACATTTCATCAAGTCATCAACTGAACCTAATTACAAATAAATCACTTAAAATTCTGATGGGTAAGAAAAGGGAAGGGATTAGAAAGTACAAATTGGTAGTTACAAAATAGTCACAGGGATGTGAAATACAGTATGGGGAATATAGTCAATAATGCTGTAAAAACTATGTATAGTGTCAGATGGGTACTAACTTATCAGGGGGAATCACTTCATAAGTTATATAAATGCCTAATCACTATGCTGTATACCTGAAATTAATATAAAATAATATTGAATGTCAACTGTAAAAAATATATAGTCACAGGACATAAAGTACAGCACAGGGAATACAGTCAATGGTATTGTAGTAACTACATACAGTGTCAGGTGGGTTATCACTTTGTGAGGTATGTAAATGTCTAGTCACTATGTTGTTTTGTACACCTGAAACTAATTTTTAAATTCTGAAAATAAAAACCGACTTTAAATAGTTTATAATAATTTGTACGAAGTTAGAGAAGCAGTGACAGAAACAATTCAAAAACCATTCAGTACCACACGCCCAGTTCCTCATCATCTCCCCACTCTGGTCCTCACTCTGCTCTCCTCCCCAAGCCCAGCACCTTCTCAGTTTAAAGTGAGGGATAGAGTGGATGTGTCACCAAGGAGCAGCCCGGGCTGAGGGAAGAGAGCGTGGCATATAATGAGTCAACCGAGTCTTCACACACCCCTGGGAGCTCAATGCGTGCTTTTGATCCCGGTTCACTAACGGCACAGTCTTTGCTGATTGAATAAAAGCTCAGAGGCCACAAAGCAACAGAATACCAAGATGCTGGAAACGGTTTTTCAGGTATATATAATTTAAAAATTAAAAAAATATATAAAAGCTTATTCAAATTAAATGGTTTACATAGTGCAAATCACCATAATCTAAGAAAAATATTTAAATCTGCATAGGTTACATTTTGTGTGCGGAAATACGCATGCATACAGGCACACACCCAGGCAAAAGGCAAAACCTTCTCCAGGGTGGAGGGGACCTCAGACCAACCCACACAGTGCCTTCTGTGAGAGAAGTGGACGTCGGTGAAAACAACTCATCAGAATTCACCGCAGACATGTGCCTTGGTGTGGGCTGTGTTCCTCGCTCAGCTGCAAGATGGGGGCAGGAGCAGCCAGGAGCAGGAGGAGGCAGCAGCCCCCTTTCATCAGTATGCACAAACAGTAGTTGGTGGACAATAAAAATAATGGGAGATCCAGAGAAGAAAAGCCTAAGGCAAATGGAAGAAATTTAGTTGGGGACAACATCATAAAGAATGATAATGAAGCACAAAGGACCCCTTGAAAAGGCAATGAGCAAACAGAAGAAATTAGGACAGTGCAGTAAAATGAAGAATGAATTTCAATCTTAAAGACAACGCATCAGCCTACAGTTAGTTGCTCATGGGTAACCATTTTCTTTCTATGTCACTTTCTAAGATTTCAGACTAGTGTTTTATCTGAAAATTAAGTTGGTAGATGACTGTTTTAAACTGCACACATACTAGAAATTTACAAGAAAAGGTTAAAATGTTTAAGCTAAAAAAAAAAAAAGTTGTTAAATCAGTGCTCCATCCCACATGAACATAAGGCATGCCCAGCATGCATTGACTGGCCTACTTCACATCGTGACACTGACAGATGCTTTGAAAGAAGGTAACATTTCAAATATGACACAGTCATGAAGGCCAGTCTCTATCATCTAGAAATCATTCATATGGTGGGTGAAACTGTCGATTCTATTAACTGTGGCTATTCCAGAACTCATCTGACACCAATAATTCAGATGAGTGAAGGTAAAGTATTTAAAACAATATTTAGTGGCTTCCTCTTGGCCCATTCCAAGTGCTGTTGAATGATTATTTATAAACTCAAAGGAAATAAGAAATAACACTTTGCATTTTAATGCTAACATTTTTATTTAAGTTCTATAGCCAGGTACTCTGATCAGATATAAAGTATCTCAGTTCAATAATCACACCTCAAGAGAGTTTTTACATAATAAGCCTAATGTCTGGTGGTGCACCTGGAAAACTCAACTGCTATAACCAGTTTGAGGTTTTCCTAGTGCCCGCAAGCAGGAAAAGGTGCCCCTTCCCCATGCAGGGTTAAAACAGGCAATTGCCCCACCTCCCTACAAAAGAGCCTTGGGGGCAGGGGCTGGCTTTACTAACCATCCAGGTCACAGTACTTGGCCTGAGCTCTCTTCTGAGGCAACAAATGATTCCCAAACCCACAAGACCTGGTACCACTTCACCCTCACCTGGTCAGTCAGGCCTACTGACTCTGCTCCTGAAAGCCAGATGCTGCAAAATGGCAACCTTCCCAAGTGCCTTTATATTTTCATTTTTAGTTTTTAATGGCATCTGAATACACTTGGATTGACGGGCATACTCCAGAATGCTACAGGCCTTTTTACTCCACCCTGGCACCATGTTTACAGCCCGGAGCCAGTGTTTACTCCCTCCTATCCTCTCACCAGGAAGAGACAGTGCAGCTGCCTCCTTAATGCCTGGCACAAAGCAAATGCTCAATAAATGATTAATGAATTGAAATGCTTCCCAAAGCACAGCCACGGTGGAAACAACAGCCAAGTGATCCTACTTTTGTTGGGAGAAAAAGTGGCATAATGACACTATTTTTTAAAAGTACCAGTGATCTGGTTACAAAATCCCTCTTTTAAGTCCTTGCCCTATTTACCTATCACATTTAGCACTAGCTGATCCTTCCTCCTTGAAAATACCCTCCCTCTGAGTCTAGGGCCACATTCCCCTAGAAGACCCTATGGCCACTGTTACCATATCCTCATTGACTCCGCCTATATTTTCAGCCATGGCTTACACAGCCTACAACCTTGGTTATTACAACTGCTTCCTGACTGGAATCCCTACCCGGGGCTTCCTCTCTCCAGTTCATTAATAACAGTGAGGTGGGAATTCTCTCTCTAAATCAGACGTGTCCTCCCAAGTCACTCTGTCCCCAGCTTGGTGCATCACTTGGTGCACCGCCCGTGACCACCCAGACATGAACAGTCTCCTCTACCAACCATGTTGAGGCTAGGGCACATCTTCCTCTACTCTCCTACAGATCTGTTCCAAGTGTGCTATCGTAGCCCCTGACTGGTACTCCGTAGCTGTCTGCTCTATCAGAGGCAGATGGATTTTAAATCATAAAATGCTTTAACAAAGGTAAGGTACCAGGAGCTGTGTTTACCTGAGTAGTTGCTTATCTTTTCTAACTGTTATTTGCCCTAAACATGACCTCCATAACACATTAGATTTTACTTGAAATAAGTTTGCACAGTACAAAAAAACCTCATTTCCTCCTCGTCTGACTTAGCAACAGCAAGAAAATTAACCTCTGAATTGAAAAACATATAATTTAAATTGGGAATTTTAACATTATTCCAGTTTTCACAGTGAATGCTCATAACTGATTCTCTTAGTAATCCCATGTCTCCCCTCAGGAATATTTCTGTCTTCTAGTTTCCAGATTGCAACCTCTTCCCCCTCTTGCACTTTTCTGGTACCTACTAGAGTCCCACAAACTCTGCTGGGGCTCAATAAATATTAATGGAATTCATCCTTACTTGAATGTCAGAGGCATTTAGCTGGTCATAATTTATATGCACAAATAATTTAAAAAAAAGTAAAAAACAGCAACATGAGGTTTTACGTATTACTATTGTACTTTAAGGCAGATAAGAATATAAGTAAACGGATGTTATGTTTTTCATTACTGATTTTGATCGAGCATGAACATTTAGCCTTGAGTACACCCTTGCTACAATGAAAACTGCCAAGTCTAATTCTTCATCAGTAACCACTGAGGCATCATCCTAAGAAATGAATTTAAAGTGGAAACAGCAGTGATTAAGAAAGGCTGTTTCCATGAGATGCAGTGATGCTCTCCTTAATGGCAAAACTCCTTCTTAAAGCTTTATAAATTTTCATGTTACTCAAAGAACCCTTTTCATAGTCTACTCAAGAAACCATTTAAATCTTTTTCCTTAATAAACATATTTGGAATTCCTTTGTATTGAAACATGTAACTTGCTTTTTGAAATGAAATAAAACTCCCATGTGTTGCTTTGTAAATTCAAGTCACAGTGTTCATTTGAAGCACGTTAAAATTTTCAAGCTACAAATTGTTTTCATATGCTTAAAAACTATAGGGGCCGGCCGAGTGGCTCAGTTGGTTAAGAGCTCGCTCAAGAGTTTGAGCTCTGAGCAACAGCAGTTCGAGTCCCAACCCGAGCTGAGCAGCCGCTGAGCTGCCAACAGGTGGCAGGATGGCTCAGCTAAAAAAAACCCAAAAAACTATAGGTGCTTGAGAGCTAAGTGGAATTACTGATTTTTATTTTTAATGAATCTTTCTTAATGCTAAGTAAGCAGTATTTAGGCTGCTGTACTAAAAAGACTGAAGTGGTCTGAAAGACAATCTTAAAGTTCTCGTTCTATTTATCCATCCCTTTCTGAGCCCCTCCACGCTGCCCGTTCCTACAATCTGATTGGCTTGGGAGCAGGGATGCCCTCATTGAATGGGGATGCCAGTGCCCTGTACTGGAGCCCTGTGGCACTGTACATCTTTTAAGAGACACACACACATCGATTCAGAGCTGCTGTCTTGGATTGCTGAAAAGTGGTTTCAGGAGTAGACTTTGTAGAACTCACTGTTTTAAATATATATCTACATATATACACATACACATCTATATAAAGGTATATAGATATACAAGATATATATAGATATACATACATAAATATATATATAGATATACATATCTATATATAGGTATACATATATATTAAAGTATACTTATGTACATATCAAATATCAAATATTTCTGTACCATTTTACAGCTTCAAAAGGTAAGAAATATATAAATATGAAATACCAAATTGCATAAAACAAATTTCTTCCTAAATGTTTAACAAATGGTGACAGACTTGGTTTCTGAGACCACCAAATTTCCCCAGTTCTTTTAGGCAGCTACAAATCCTCCAAAGGCCAAAGCCCATGCTTTGGGACCATGGTTTCCATGCCGAACTATCTCTTACTGATCTCCGACCTGACGCTCAGGTTATAGGCTCAGCACAGCACTGCGTGCAAGTTACAGTGCTAGGTGCTGCACATTTACTTATTCACTTATTCTGGCCACCCACCACAGCGGAGTTCTTATTTCCATTTCCCAGATAAGACATTCGAGCCCAAGACAGGTACTGTCTCTAAATCCAGTGCTCCTCTTATGACACAATGCTGCCAGCTATCAAGTTCACAAATGGGCCCAATGTCTGTTTTGTATGGCACAATGTCACCTGGTAGCTTTAATTTTCATTTCCATCACAGCTCAACATTATGTAATAGTTAAGAACATGGGCCTGGCTCAGCAATCTATTTGCTGTGTAAGTTTGGGCAAGTTACTTAACCTCTCTGTGCCTTAGTTTTTCTATCTGTAAAATGGAAACGATGATTATTCACCAACCTCAGGGCTGTTATAAAGAGTCAACGAATATACATCTGTCAACACTCAAAACAGTGCCTGGCACATAGTAAGTACTATCTTAGTGTTTCTTAAAGTAACAAAATAATAATTGAATTACTACTTGAGTCAAACACCTTGCTTTGGTTCATCTTAACTGAGACTGGACTTTGGAGTAAAAAATGTGGATTTGAGTCCTGGTTCTACTGTCCAGAAGCTGTGCCTTGGAAGTTAACTTTTGCTAGCTTAAGTTTTTTGTATGTTAAAAAAAAAAGGAAAAAGGGGAGTAAAAAGGTAAGAGAGAGAGAGTGTGTGTGTGTGTGTGTGTGTGTGTGTGTGTGTGTGTGTAAAATACCCTTTATCCTAAAGGGTTGTTCTAAGGATGTAATGTACCTGCGCCAGATACGAAGGCTGCCAAAGCCCCATGCAAGTGCTTCTTGATGGCAAAGCCTACCTCCCACTATAGATGTTGAATCTTGTTTTCCTAGCCTCATTACAACTAGAGTGAGGTCATATAATCCAATTCTAATCAAAGAGCCCTGAGAACTCTGCTGGGGAACTATTATGTGAAAAAATTTCCTTCCTAAGTAAAAAACTTGTAAAGAAAACCATCCTTTGGATGCGGCCCTATTAGGATGAGGTAGGTGCTGAGAGCTGTACCACCCATCTGTTGACCATGAGGGCACAAACCGAAAGATTAATGCCAGTGGTGTGACGAGGGTGGCAGGATGGAAAGAAGGAAAAAGAAGCCTGGCTCCGGACTGTTCCACCCTTCCTGAATCACCATGCCTCCAGATTTCTCAGGCAATAAGATAATTAAATGTCTTATGTTTCAGCCACTTTTAGGCAATTAGAAGTAGCCTCTCTCACAGGTCAGTTTTCTCTTCTTTAAACACCTAAATATTCTCTCCTTGCTGTCCTGTCCATCAGAGGCTGTGTGCTGTTTCAGCACTAACGAGAAACTGCCCCCTCTCGCTCACTTTTAACGTCTAGGGTGTCATTAAGAGCCGTTTTCCACTGTTTCTGCTGCCAGCAAGTATCTACCTATTGCCAGTTCTCTTACAGCAATATATTCATTTACCTGCATCTCCTTTCCCCCATAGGTGTGATTATGTGAAAATAAAACCAATTCCTAAGACCTCCTTTTTGAAAGGGTAATAATAGTTTATAATAGCTCACTGAACACACTCTTTGGAGCAGAAGCAATTTAAGTTTTTATCAGGTTCTAAACCGTATCTGAAAAACTTAACAGGCTATAAAATCACTTTGGGCACTTGTGTTAGAGCATTCCTTAGCTTTACCTCTTCCCCTGGAAAAGAGGGGTGTGCACACAAGTACATAAACATCCCCCTGGTCTGGTCAATACATAGCTCACAAGACACTGGAGGTTTCCCAGGGCTGCTGCCACTCAGCCTGGCATTCTTTCATAGCTCATTCCCAAACCTATTTTATTTTACAGCATATGGACTTTAATAAATAGAAATTTCCCCATAGGAATTTTCTGCTTTAAAGGTAAGCACAGTGCTTTCTGTAGGTATTTTATCTTTTCATTTGTTTCTGTCCAGAAAATCTTTTTGAAACAAAAAAATTTAGGGGTAATTTAGGTTTGTATTTCCTGAAATACAAACATGAATGAAGAACTTTAAAACTTGCCCAAAGCCGTATATTCCTTGACCTTTTCAAATAACTAAAAACTGAGGGACCCTCTAGCTACTCCTTTACAGGCATACCTCGAAGATATTGCGGGTTCAGTTCCAGACCACAATAAAGTGAGTCTCATGAATTTTGGGGTTTCTTAGTGCATATAAAAGCTGTTTACACCATACTTTAGTCTATTAGGTGTGATAGCTGAAAAGATGTATATATCTCGAAGATACTTTATTGCTAAAAAATGCTCACCATCATCTGAGCCTTTAGCGAGTTAATCTTTTTGCTGGTGGAAGTCTTGCCTCGATGGTGGTGGCTGCTGACTGATCAGGGTGGTGGTTGCTGGAGGTTGGGGGGCTGTGGCAGCTTCTTAAAATAAGACAGCAATAAAGTTTGCCGCACTGACTCTTCCTTTCACAAATGATTTCTCTGTAGCACGCAATGCTGTTTGATAGAATTTACCCACAGTAGAACTTCTTTCAAAATAGGAGTCTACCCTCTCAAGCCCTGCCAGTATTTTATCAACTAAGTTTATATAATATTCTAAATCCTTTGTTGTCCTTTCAACAATCTTTATAGCATCTTCATCAGGAGTAGATTCCATGTCAAGAAACCACTTTCTTTGCTCATCCATAAGAAGTGACTCCTCATCCACTAAAGTTTGATCATGAGATTGTAGCAATTCCGTCATATCTTCAGGATCCACTTCTAATTCTAGTTTTCTTGCTATTCCCACCACATCTGCAATTACTGAAGTCTTGAACCCCCCAAAGTTATCCCTTAGGGTTGGAATCATCATCTTCTTCCAAACTCCTGTTAATGTTGATATTCTGACCTCCTCCAATGAATCACAAATGTTCTTAATGACATCTAGAATGGTGAATCCTTTCCAGAATGTTTTCAATTTACTTTTCCCAGGTCCATCAGAGGAATCACTATCTGTGGCAGCTATAGCCTTATGAAAAGTATTTCTTAAATAATAAAAAGTGAAAGTCGGAATTACTCCTTGATCCATGGGCTGCAGAATGGCTTTTGTGTTAGCAGGCATGAAAACAACATTAATCTCGTTGTCCATCTCCATCAGAGCTCTTGGGTGACCAAGTGCATTGTCAATGAGCAGTCATATTTTGAAAGGAATCTTTTTTTTTCTTGGCAGTAGTTCTCAGCAGTGGGCTTAAAATGTTCAGTAAACCACGTTACAGGCAGATGTGCTGTCATCCAGGCTGTGTTGTTCCGTATAGAGCACAGGCAGAGCAGAGTTAGGATCAGTCTTAAGGGCCCCAGGATTGTCGGAATGGCCAAAGAGCACTGGCTTCCCCTTAAAGTCACCAGCTGCATTAGCCTCTAACTAGAGTCAGCCTGTCCTCCGAAGCTTTGAAGCCAGGCAAAGACTTCTTTTCTTTAGCTATGAAAGTCCTAGATGTCATCTTCTTCCAGCATAAGGCTGTTTCTGTCCAGAAAAAATCTACATTGAAAATCTGAGTAGTGCAGCCACCTTCATTCATGATCCTAACTAGACCTTCTGGATAACTTCCTGCAGCTTCTACATCAGCACTGGCTGCCTCACCTTGCACTTTTATGGAGATTGGTTCTTTCCTTAAACCTCATGCACCAACCTCTGCAAGCTTCAAACATTTATTCTCCAGCGTCCTCACCTTTCCCAGCCTTCACAGAATTGAAGACAGGGCCTTGCTCTGGGTGAGGCTTTGGGTTATAGGGATGTTGTGGCTAGTGTGATCTTCTATCCTGACCAATAAAACGTTCTCCATATCAGCAACAACACTATTTATCTTTCTCATCATTTGTGTGTTCACTGGAGCAGCATCGTGATTCCCTTCAAAAACCTTCCCACTGCATTTTCAACTTGGCTCCCTGTTTGGTACCAGAGGCCTAGTTTTTGGCCTATCTTGGCTTTCGACATGCCTTCCTCACTAAGCTTATTCATTTCTAGTTTCCGATTTAAAGTGAAAGATGTGTGACTCTCCCTTTCACTAGAACACTTAAAAGCCACTGTAGGGTTATTAACTGACCTAATTTCAATAGTGTTGAGTTTCAGGGACTAGGGAGGCCCGAGGAGAGGGACAGAGACAGGGGAACAGCCTGTTGGGGAAATAGTCCGAACACACACAACATTTATTAAGTTCGCCGTCTTATACGGAGGCCCAAAACACTTACAATAGTAACATCAAAGATCACTGATCACAGATCACAATAACAAATATAATAACTAAAAAGTTTGAAATATTGCCAGAATAACCAAAATATAACAGAGACATGAAGTGAGCAAATGCTGTTGGAAAAATGGCACTGATAGACTTGCTCAATGCAAGGGTGCCCAAAGCCTTCAACTTGTAAAAAACAAAAACAAACAAAAAAACCCAACACAGTTATCTGTGAAGTACAATAAAAATGAGAAATGCCTGTATTTAAATAACTTAAAGTAAACCATGAACTGTTCAGGCAGAAGCTTCCCTAGATTAAAGTGAGCAAGCATAAGAATAGATAATTTTAGTTGCGCAGTGTATGTAGCCCTGAGCTAGAATTTCATTACCAAGATCATAGCTGATTCTTTGTGAGACGCCTTCTGGAGCGCCTTCTGGAGCGCTGAGAGCTGTGATCTTCTCAGAAACCTTCCTCGGTCCATCCCGACACACGCCCTCCTCTGTGCCTGATAGGACCGCTGTTCAAAGCCTCCTGACAAGGGGCCAGGCTGCTCTGCAGTGTGCACGGAGCACCTGGCTGCTTACAAGACAGAAACCCCACAGGAGGGCTTCCCGCCTTTGGTAAAAGATTGAACTGAAGCCTGTAAGGTCACGTTTAACATCAGCAATGTATGATTCTTCTCAAGACTTATGTTTATAGCATATACTCACCCTTGAGGATTTTATTCTCAGAGGGCGGGTCTTCTATTCAAGAAAAAAAAAAAGCACTCCTGCATTAAAGTATTAATAGTCTGGGGGGATTATCTTAACCAACTGCTAAGCAATCTGTCTGTTTTTATCATATAAAAAGTAAGTAGTAATCAACAAAGAATGGACACTAGCATTAACAGCGTTAATTCCCAGTCCTGGAATAACTATGCAGGTAGGGGACATGAAGAGCATCACCCCCACATGCCCTAGAAGCTGGTTTCAATTCTCTTCTCACGTAGGAGGTACATATGCATTACAGTCAAGATGTGTCTGAGTCTGGAGTTTGATTAGAGCATTCAGGGATCGTACCGTTTGGCCCTTAGTCAAGAGAGGCCTCGAGATCTTAGGTTATATTCAAGACTATAAGGCAGATAAGAACCAAGTATCTGATCTCACTTCTGGTACTAGAGAATAAAGCACTGAATAAATAGTATTTTTATAGCCTTCAAACAGGAATTAAGTATGAAGCAATTTTTTTAGGTATGATCAGGAACATAAAGCAGAGGTCAGCAAACTGTGCCTTTTTTTTTTTTAAAGATTTTTTTATTGGGGAATTGTGGAAGGGGAACAGTGTTGGGGAATTGTGGAAGGGGAAGAGCCAAGTTGTCCTTCAATCTTAGTTGTGGAGGGCGCAGCTAGCTCAGCTCCAAGTCCAATCGCCATCCGGCTGCCCAGTGGCAGCTCTTAGTCGTGCAGCTCAAGGTGCGGTGTTCAAACTTAGTTGTGAGTGGGCGTAGCCCACCATCCCATGTGGGAGTCCAACCAGCAACCCTGTTGTTAGGAGCACATGCTCTCACCAGCTGAGCCATCCTGCAACCTGTTGCCAGCTCAGCTACAGCTCAGCTCACTCGCCCATGTGGGAATCGAACTGGCAACCCTGTTGCTCAGAGCTCGCGTTCTTAACCAACTGAGCCACTAGGCCTGCCCCTAGTGTCTATTTTTAAAGTTCATTTGCACACAGCCACACTCACTTGTTTATGTATTTGTTTATGTTTACTTGTACACCACAATGGGAGAGTTGAATAGTTGTATCAGAGGGCATATGGCCTGCAAAGCCAAACATATTTGGCCCTTTTCAGAAAAAAAAAAAAAGGTTGCTGATCCTTGGTAAAAAGTATATAGACAGCATTTAATGTTTCCCCTTAGGTTGGGTGTAAGTAGACCAGGAAAGGTGAGTTAAGGAAGTGAATTTAGCTTGAGTCATCAGGTTGAAGAAAAGAACATAGGCTCACCAAAGTCTCATTTAAAAGAAATATAAAATTATAGTTTGCACTGCTTAATGATGGGCATACGTTCTGAGGCTTCATCGTTGTGCAAACATCAGAGTGCGCTTACACAAACCTAGGTGCTACAGCTTACTACTGTATGTAAGCAAGCATGTGCTATACTTTTATATGACTGGCAGCACAGTAAGTTTGTTTACACCAGCATCACCTCAAACAGGTGAGTAATATGCTGCATTAAGACAGTACTACAGTACAAGGTCACTAGGCGATAGGAATTTTTTAGCTCCATTATAATCTTATGGGACCATCGTTGTATATATGGTCCGTTGTTGACCAAAAAGTCATTATGTGGCCCATGACTGTACTAAAAAATGATCTTAACTATTACCCTATTATGAGACTACTCAAAGTGAATTAAACTAACTCTGTGGGGGTTTTCTCTGTTATTTTCTGCAAATGTTTTAAGTTAATGCCTGTTCTGGTCTCATTCATATGGGGATACGCTGTCATTTTTGCATGAGCATAAATCACACTTCAAGGCACTTGTTCCTTACTCCCTACTGTGTTTCCATTTATAGGGGAAAACCAGGGTCCCATTAGGGGGAAGTGGCATGCTTAAGAGCAGAAAAACAATCTGCTGCCCAAGGTACACAGCAATAATCAATTCTGATTAGGACCACTGTATGTTTTAAGCTGAAAGGGACCTTTGATTCTCTGCAGTCTCCTAGCCTTTCGTGAACTTACCAAATCTCATGTTTAACACAGCTTTAAAAAAAATGTATAAATATATTTTTAAAAGGATTTAGGATATTGATAACCAGCAGGACAGAAGAGCTGTATGTGCTCGGGGTAAGATACTCCCCATTTCCTGCTGCTAAAACTCCATTAGCAAGATTCCTCTTTCTGACCTCATCTCCCACCCCTCCCACCTTTGGAAGTCTTCCAGCGTATGATCTAAAACTGTCAGTCACCAGCAAAATACTCTATATATCCTTCAGCACTCCTTCAAACATTCCCTTTACCTTCCTGCCGTAAATGAACATAGGTTCTCCTCTAAAGACACTGTTTCCTGAAGTTCTACCACTGTCTACAAGAGTTGTCTCAGGGGATCCACAGACCCATGAGGGAGAGAAATAAATGTTAACTGATACAAGCCACTGAGATTTTGGAGTTGTTTGCTATGTAGCATGGGCAGCAATAACTATCACAAAAATTTTTATCAGAAAAGGGGTGCTGCCATCACCAAACCCTAAAATCTGTGGTACTGGCTTTGAGACTGGGTGGCAGACAATAGAGAAACACTTATAGGAGCTTGAAAAACGGAGACACAATATGTGACAATGCAGTAGTTGGTAAGCAGTCCCCAGCAATAAACCGGAAGGTAGAAAACATATCAAATGAAGTTTTAGCAGAGATGGCCTAGGTAACTCCCACAGGCCTCAGAGTAAGAGAAATAAATTTTTAAAATTAAATTTATTGGGGTGACAATGGTTAATAAAATTATATAGTTTTCAAGTGTACAATTCTATATCATCTGCATATTGCATTGTGTGCTCACCACCTGAAGTCAAATCTCCTTCCAACACCATATATTGGACCCCCTTTACCCTCTTCTACCTCCCCCATCTCCCCTTTCCCTTTGGTAACCACTAAACTGTTGTCTGTGTCTATGAGTTTTTATTTGTAATAAATGTTTACTAAGTTGTTGAGCTCTGGGGGTTATCTGCTATGCAATATTACTGCAGCAATAGTTGAGTATCTAAGGCCAGTCACTCCATTGCCTACTAGATCCCATTCAAGACATTGCTATAGAAATTTTTCTTGTCCTGAAACCTGTTCTATAGGTTTATGCCCAAAGGTAAACATTCATAATTTCAATTGGCCAGCAAATCCTACTGGCTCTATCTTTTAAAAACATCCAGAACTTGCTTACTTCTCATAACCTCCAATACCGTCACCTACTCCAAGCCATTGTCATCTCTCATCTGTATTATTGTAACAGTTTCCTTACTGGTCCCCCTGTTTCAGCCTTGCCCTGCTACAATCTATTCTTAACATAGTATAGCAGCCACAATAATTCTTTAAAAACTAGTCAGATTATGCATTTCTTGGCTCAAATTCCTCCAATCTATTTCCAGGACACTTAATAAGAGCCAAAGCCACAACCTGCCCACCTCTCTCCTTATCATGTACTCCTCTCCATTGTCACTACTCCCCCCAGATCACTCCATTCTAGCCACACTGTCCTACCTGCTGGTCCTTGCACACATCAAGTAAGCTGTTACCGAGAGCCTGTGCACTTGCTGTTCTCTGTGCTTAAAATGTTCTTGCCCCACAAATCCAGATATCCATGAATTCTTCAGGTCTTTGCTCCAACGATATCTCAGTGAGCACCCCCATCCCTAAGTCTTTTAAAATTACAACCACTCATTTCTGTTTGCTTTGATCTATAGCACTTACCATATATGACCCGTGACACATTTTACTTAACTATTGATTCACTGTCTCCTTAGATAGAATGAAAGATCCAAGAGCTCAGATATTTTTATGTGTTTTCTTTCACAGCTCTCTCCCTGGTGCCTACAATGATGCCTAGACACATAATAGATACTTAATAAATATTTGTTGACTCAATGAATGAGTCTATAGGAAAAGACTCAGGTCTAGTTTATATCTTACATTTCTAAGTTATAATTTAATAAACCAGGCACCTAGACTGGAAAGGACATACTACAATGAAGACAAAGATGCATATAGTTTGGGTAAGATATTTTCTTACTTTGGCAATAAGTCTTTTTTCTTTTCTCTCATTTATAGCAAAAGAAATAAAATACAAAAACTATGAGGACTAGAATTCAATATAATTATATTTAGAGTCCTGGACTAAAGCTCTATTTTCAAAATTACAGTTTTTAAAAAATATTTCTAATATACTAGTTATTTTTACCACCATAGAAGATTTTTCCCTCCATGGAGTATGTTTGCATGTTATACCAGCTCCCGAAAAAATGAGTAAAACATTCAACTGTAATTCTTAAAAAAAAACCCAATTTACTCAATAAGATCAATTTTTAGAAAAGCAGTATATGAAGTTCAACTCTACCCTTCAACTATCTTTCTTTCTTTTCCTTTAATTGTTCATCTTTCTCCAAACTAATTTTTTTAAAATTAATTACTGATCAAAGGCGTATATATTCATAAAAAATAATCATTTATCAAGCTATTTTAGAAGAGGGAAAAATGTAGAAAGAGCTGACAATATTTGTAGATAAGCACAGTACAAGTATTCCTGGAATATAAGCCTGTTTACTTGCCAAACAACATATATCTGTCAGCCACGAAAATAAATATCACATTAAATTAAAATGAGCACTTCTTATCATCAGCTATATAAAAAGAATCTAGCCAGTAGATCTAGGTATAAAGTGTGTTGTTTCAGTTAATCAAAATTAAATTTTACTTTAGCATATTTTATAAGGCTACCCCAGAATTATTTTATTTTGCTTAAGGAATTCCCCCAACCCTTGTGCCCCTGACTCTTGCCAATGAGAGAGAAAGAGAGAGAGAGAGAGAGAGAGAGAGAGAGAGAATGAATGAGAATGAATCTGCTCTTTATTTTAAATGTTGAAATGTCACAGTCTACCAAGCCTTTGAAGATTACTTTGATATCTCTTCTTTCCCCAAGGAACTCATTACTTGGATTTCAGTGAAGACAGTGCTGACAGACACGAGCTCCCTTATTAAAAACTTTCATTTTTGTGGGAACTCAGCAAAGGAATCGTACCATTTTCAAGTTCAGTTAACAGGTATCTTATCTTTTAGCATATTGACAATAAAGTCATTATATTCATTTGAAGTAAAGGTTTCAACAGTTTTGTAACTCTAATGGTGACTTGTCCTTTATTACTTACCGAGTCCTAAAAGATCAACAGTGGGCTCTGCAGCTTTTTTAGGGCTGGTGCTTTTTTTAGGCTCCAATTGCTGATCTTCTTTCTTCTGCAGCTTTAAAGTAAATAATCAGATTTATTAATTAAAGAAACCAAACAAGCCTTTTAAGCCCCAATTAACAATACATGTTTTTGATTAGTGTAATGAAGCCGAGAACATTTATTATTACATAAACAACAAGTAAACATGATCGCTGAACTTGCAATTGCAAACCTTACGTATTAGGACCCCAAAGTAGTGAATACACAAATTTAATCTTAATGTAACTGTTCTTAACCATAAATCCTTTATATGAAATTATGCTTTTTTAAGAACGCTCTTCCATATTACTTGCTAGCTACTGTTACTGTGCGCCTATTAGCAGGAGATGGGCAGGGTGTGGAGTCTTCGTGAGCATAGTTACTACCCTCATCCACCTGCTGACGACATGTGACACCACTGCACCAAGAAAAGCCTCATGAAATGTTACCTGATAATGTTTTCCTCTTGAGTCTACACTATTGGTTACATTTTAAAATAATATTCTTCTAGTTTTCAGAAGCCCAAGTCACAGTTACACATTCCAAACTATCTTTCTCTTTCTCATTTATACAAAAAATGTTGTGTAGGACACCATGAAAAACCTACATCTACTGGATTCTCAACTCGAAAGCCTACCTCTTAAACCAAGAAAATAAAACATTCGTTCATTTACTCATTCATTTCTCAAACCATTCCTAGATCATTTCTTCTATACTTAAAAAATGCATAATTTAGTTGCTACATGAGTTCATTTTTTCGTTAGCTATACAGATATATAATATCAAAGGGCATATATCTACCCTTACTTGTTTTTTGTCACTATTGTCTCCCTCAGGATTATTTTTTAACCAATTAGCCTACCATCACAGGTATCAATTCTTTAATAACATTCTCAAATACAAAATTATCATCCTGTAAACTATATGTAATTTTCAGAAGTTTAACACAATCCATCTCACATTCTCTGTTACTTTCCAACTTTCAATACAGGTAAGACTTACCTTGCTTAGCTAGTAATTTCAAAGAAAATATAGTTTGTAGTAACAAAGTAAGCACTTCTTTTCAACTGAATACTTGGCTTCCTTTTTTTTTACTGGATGGCCTGTGTTACTATCAACACTCAAATATGCAAGAGAATCCTGAGGATTTAGTGGCCATAAGCACACAGAATTCAAATACTTCCAGACTGAATCCTGGCCCCTTGCTGGGTCAGGTCTTCATTTGTTACACTCCGGCCTTTAACACTCTGGGTATTAAGATTTAAGTGCCTTATGCTTAGCAGGCACTTAAAAATCTAATCCATGATTTTAATGTAAAATCAGACAGCCTTACAGCTGAGAAGAAATTTAGATAATCTGGCTAAACTTATTCATTTTGAAAATTAACTGAGGTTCAGATATTATATGTCAATTAAGAATAGAATAACTAAAACTTATTTTCTGTCTCTAAATTTAGAATTCTTTCTTTGGTATAATATTTTATTAAATCTTCTTCCATACAAAGAAGCACTGAACAGGCAGACACCAAACCTGTGAGAGATTCCTTCCCATTTCAATTTCTTCAGTCTAAGAGTTTGGAACCTCTTCAGGCTAAAACGATTTCTTTTTAAAAATCCAAATTCAAATTCTAGTTGGAGTTATTTTCCCAACAAATTAGAATTGCCTTTTAAAACACTGCTGAGTATGAAATTACCCACTCATTGTTTGAAAAGAAGAGAAAAAGCCAAATCCTCTAGTAATTCTGACTCCCACCCTCAGAACTACTGCAAACACTTGGGAAAATATCTTTTCTTTCGGATGCCCACACATCTATATGTGTCCTAAGAGTTTCTCTTCTTTAGATTTCAAAGCATAATTTAAATGGGTGTTTATCAACAATTTCCACAGGAAACTATGTAATGGAGAACATGTATATAGTTGTGCAAGGTAAAGAGAAACTTGAAGGCAAGAATAAGGAAATATCCTAAACAGAGTTTATCAAACTGCAGGTGCAGCCCACTAGTGGGTTTTGAAATCTGCTTTATAGGTAACAACTAAAATTTATTTCTGGCATTAAAAAAAAATGAACTAGCATAGAAATCAGGATGCACTGAACAAAGTAAAGGTAAGTAGTCATGAACTGTTTTGCACATTTCTGCACACAAGTGAGCGTGTGCAAGCTGTACAGGATCAAAATGTAAAACATGTTTCCTGACAGAACATGGGTTGAGAATGAGAAACACTACTCTAAAGATAGCCTCCTCCTATGCTCTTACAGTGGGTCAACTTATAAGCGTGAGGAATATCTATGTTCCTAACCTCACCAATTATACTCCAAACAGAGCTGACTGACTATTCTAGATGGATTTCAATAATTCAGAAATGAATTACTCTTATAATTGTCATCTAGCTCATAGGTAGTCCCACAAATCAAAAAAGCAAAGGAGTTGTTCACTTTAAAAACTATCTTGCATTCCTTCAGCCTGAACTCTTGCTGAGCCAGTACTGTGAATACATCGATGTGTGGCAGAGATAATTTTAAAGGTCACTCTTCTGTACCTTCATAGTGGTTCAAGTACTCCCTTATATACATTAGTGAGAGCTACATAAATGTAGCTCTTTGCTCATAAATGTAAACATAAGCAATTAACCTCACTATTTTTATTTTGAAACATATTAAAAGAAAATTCAAGGACAGATAGATACACCAAAACACCAAACCACATAGGTAGAGAATATTCGTGATATCCTACCCAGAATACTTAATATTTCAGAGCTAAATATCCATAAAAAAGATTAATTTTCTATACAATTTCTTTGAGTGACTTTACAATAACTGAAAATTAATTCTCATTTATACTTACAATTAATTTTATAGCTCTTTCTATAAAATGACAGGAATTAAGTATTTATTTCCCTAGTCTTGGATGAGTAACAAACAATATCTAAAAATATAGATGTAGAGGATTAATAAAAAAAACCTTACGTTATAATGGTTCAAAAAAACCTCTAAAGCAATCCTCTAAATCGTGCAATTCAGTGTTTAAAAAAACACAAACTAAAAGTATCTAGATATTGTATTTTATTCCATTATAATATACATCTAAGGCCAATACTGTCATCAATAAATTGAGGGGCAAAGCCTATTTCAAAAACATATTACTTCTATCCATTAAATCATGTCCACTGCTGCAGCTGCCCAATATTGCCATATTCTAAAAGCTGACAAGACAGCTACTGAGTTTTTGACTAAGGGAAGATTATGGATGGCCTCAGATACTGGACTACAAAGAGACAGTCAAAGTAAGGGACCTCCTTTCTTTACCATATTGTATAATCCAACATTTAAACATGAAACATTTACATTTATTAAAATCAAATCTCAAGAAGTAAGACAGGAAGTTTGGAATCGTTTTTCCTTATCCCTCATTACACTATGCACAACAACAAGGCGATGTGATGGCCTTTAAAGAGCCTGGAGTTTATCAAGCAGGGAGCAGAAGCACCTATGTTTACCCTGAAAACCCTGTCTCATGGCCACGCTGAAGTCTACTTAGTTTCTACAGCAAAAATATTTGTTGTTCTATTTATTTATATAAAGAATTTATATACATCACCAGGTTAATGTTGGAGAACTATCAGTAGATTCCCAAAATGTATTCTAGTTAAGCACTTTGGTTAACAAATGGATATGTAATAGATTATGCCTTCCTGACAAGCTCTTCTAAAATAAAATAAAAAAATCTTTAAGAACATATCTGATTACTAACAGACTTGTCTAACACAAGAAGTAACATTTATCAAATTCAAGATATAAAGATACTAAATGTTAAATTATTTATACAGAAACTATTAATTTGTATCTTTGTTCTACAGTATACCAATTCTGTTGTGCCTTGCAAAGAATAGCAAGATAAAATTCCTAAGGATATTTGAAATGTAGCTATCATATAAATTAAGTACATTAATAGCTCAAAGCCAATTTTTAGAAAACTTAAGAATGAAAATGCTATTATCTTGTTAATATTTGGAGGCAGGGATATAATAAAGTGTGATAAAAGGCAATCAAGATCTGGAGGACCACACTTTCCCTCATATAACTGTCACCCTTTTCATAGTTCACATTCAGTTTAGACATGTCAAGCAGTATTTATAGAATCATTCCACTTTAAATTTTCCTGCTACTACAAACATCATGTATGGAATCTGCCTTTTAATAAGAAAGGAACGCAGTCAACTGTGAATGCATAAAATTAGGCAATCTATAATTTATTAAACAAAATTTTCTAACAAGCAAGAACATAGGTATATTTAGATAAAGCAATTTTCTAAAATGTAATTTCCTTAGATTTATATTAAGCAGATGTCTCATTCAAATTATTAAAACCTTTACTAGCAGACGCTTCACTAGCCAATTTTTTTGTAATTTATAACACTACTCTACACAACATAACTGAATCAAAAACTACTTAGTTTCCAACTCCTACATTTAGCACCATTTCCTACCCCTTTAAATAACTGAAATAACAGCTGAGCCTCTAGAATGAAAGAATACCTCTATTCTTTAGTTGGCCAACTAATGCAGATAACAGCATTGATATATAACAATAGGGAAGCTATACAACTTTCTAACTGCTAGAGGTATTATAAATTTTTTTATCAACTGACTACATCTCAAATTGTGCCTTAGCTATAATAGCTTGTCTATAATCAGTTCATAGGCTCATACAACTAGAAGGGGCATAAAATCTATTATGTTCAATGCTCTCACTTTAAAGTTAGGGATATTAAAGGGATATGACTTGTCCAGAGGCTCCATAGGTATTTACAACAGCGGAGGCCAACCTCCTGACAGGGCTCCTTCTCCGGTACCACGAGAAGTTTTAAAAAAATGATAACTTCTATTTATCACAAATTAGATTCAATCTGTCATTTGAAAATTTGATCGTTTGAAAATTTGAACACTATAACACAGATGCACTCAGTGTTTACTGTACATGGATAGTTTTCCAGCGACACAGAGAAATTGAAATAAAGGAACCACAATCTGATAGAACAGGCAGGTACACAATTTTTAAATGCAAGGCAGAATATAAAAACCATATGAAAAATATATGATGCTATAAAGTTCAAAGATGATTAGGATTTTATAAAGCCAGCGATATTTACTTTGAGGTGTGTAGGAAAGACAGCAAGGCGTCTAAGATAAGAAGGCAGGAGTTGGTAAAGGCACCAGGTGAAGAAAGCTGAGTATGGAAGAGTGGGAAAGACAGTGGGCCTATCTGATTAACCTCTAGATCTAAGTGTAAAGAAACAGTACAAAATAAATGGGAAAACGTGAGGGCCACACTGCGGAAAGGGCCTGAATAGCCAACCAGAGCTATTAGACAAGCCACCAATTTTCAAAGAGGGTAGTAAAATCAAAGATATTACTCCTAGGGAAGTGAGTTGTGCATGCGAACTATACTGAGGAAGAAAAATCTAATCACTACCAGTGTAGGCATGGGGGCGGGTGGCTGTGATACTATCAGAGCAATTTAGGAAGATTAACATTCATCTACAGCCTCATTACAACTTGAAATAGGAAACGTTTTCTAATAAGTTACTCAGAATACTACCTCATATCAGTGCCTGCTGAAATCTTTAAAGTAGGATTTATTTATTTTCTACCCCCATTTTGTTGGCTACAGTATAGGCCCTAGAGCTGCCTCGTTCCCTCTCCTTCCCCCACCATCGGGTCAGGCTTTCCCAAGAGCCCCTGCCTTTGCTGCCTGGGCCCACTGGAACTCCTACTGCAGCTGGGCAAGGGTCTCCCTCTATTGCTCTGACGGCCGCTCAAGGTCCCGGAGCTGGAATTCATATCGCTTAATTTCAGCTGTGATACAGTCCAGCCTCTTTCCCACCGTGGCCCGAGCCTTCACCAGCTCCTATCTGACCAGCACAGGGCCCAGAAGTTTAAAGACCACGTTTAACCCATCCAGCAGGGCCAGTTCCCTTCGGTAACCGTTGCTATTTCTCCACTTCTCCCTGTAGCTTCTGGATCAGCTCAGCCATGGTGGAGACGAAAGCCTGCAGGAGCGGGAAAGGGGCGCTGGGTCTCACATTTTGGAAGGTACTTGAGCTCCGCTTAATGGTCTGGCCTGCAGAAATGACAGCACTCTTGAGTGGCAGCCTCTGAGGGTACCACAGCATCTCCCTGCCCGGATATCGACTCGACCCAGGCCCCAGGGGGTGTTGGTTGAAACAACACCCCAAACCCCTCAACCGTATAGTAGGATTTAACCTTTCCTACATTATTTAGTAAAAATATATGAATGACAAGTTACTCAAAAACTGTTGGCCTGTACATCATCATATATACTGCTATAAAGTAGAAAAGTAATTCAAATACTACATTATCCATGTTGTTCACCCACTAAAGAAAGCCATTTGATTGTATGCTATCAATATATTAATAAAAATTACTCTTACATTCCTACTATAGATAGCTATAACTATATATGTGCTCTTATGTGTGTTCCTTCACAACCAAATTATGTACAGTCTTGTTTAAAGCTATGTTATATGAGAAGTAATCTTGCACATAACTCTTATTTGTTCCCAATATCTTTTGTTTTACTTATTTGGAATCTTGTGAATCTTGTTAGTGTTTCCCTTTTTCTTCTTTACCATGCTTTATACTTATAAATGATTTATCTGTATCTATACATTTACCTATAGAGATATCACCTCTAATATCTCTCTTACATGGCCAGTCTCTAAGAAAATTTTCAAGTATTGTGGATTCACTGAATATGATGATACAGCATATTCTATATTTGGACAATACTAAATCTTAGAAAGCTTCCTCTTCAGGCACCATGTAACATGGACACACTTACCCCGTTTCTCCGTGACACAGCCATGCAGAACACAAATGGAGGAATGAAGAAGTAGCGCACTGACCCTCTCAGCAGTCATAGCAGACCACTAATTGATACCCAGCCCTCAGTCATCTAAAATTCCCTGACATTTTCTTTTGTGCTACTGTATTCATGGCTGTTGAGGTTTGGGCGCACTGATTTCAGAATTTTATTGTTATCCAATTTGTTGGTATTTTGTGTATAAGATTTTCTGGGGAATTGATTCTGTCCTGCAATGTCTTAAACCAACCTTTGTTGCTTGGTCATTTTAAAATCTGAACAATATGACAGTGATGTACTCAGTTAATAAAAATGCTGAAAAGAACAAAATACAGATGGAACTCTGGAGAATGCAGCAAGCTCCCCTGACACTGACATCATTTCTACTGACTGGGCTTCTCAGGGTTAAGCTGTCCAGCCAGCTCACAATCCACCTACAATCTGGCCATCCAGCTCACCTGTCTACATCTTACCAGAAGCATATCTAAGAATCCTGACCAGTAAACTTAGTCTGACAGGAACTGTTCTTAGGGGATCCATGAAAGTAACTAGTGAGTGCTGTTAACACTTTGAAAAAAGAAGTCATTAAAAAAAAAAATCCCATTTGAATTTTGCACAGAATTCATGTCAAGCCCAATGATACAGCATTCATAATCCATTTACATTTTCCTTCTAAAAATTCTGGACATTTGCCTATATCTAATCTTCAGGTTCCCATCTTAGCTTGTACAGTTTCTCAAAGAATGACCTATGTATGTACTGCTTTATATATTGTGTCTCCAAAGTTTTTCATTATTCAACACAAACACAGAATGTCGACATTGATAAGTTCCCTTAAAATAATACTTACTGCAGGATTTTTGTCATTAAGTAAAATAATATATAGAGTCCCTTTCACTGGGCTGGCACATAATAGGTGCTTCGTAAATGGGTAGCTGATGGTGGCTGTGGTGGTACCACTTATAGTTATGTGCCGGTCCTGGAAATACTAGGGATACAAAGATGAATGAGACATGGTTCCTAATCTTAAGGAGCTTATATTCTAGTCAAGCAAATATAATTTCGGTTCACTGTAGATCAGTGCAATGATGGAGTTAAAAAAAATAAAAAAGTTCTCTGGACACTCACAGGAATGGCACGCTTAAGTTCAGCATGTATCTGAGTGATGTATTATGAGATGGGTGACCATGTGTCCTGGTTTGCTCAGGATAACTTTAGTCAATGCCTGTATTCCAACTTAATTGTTAATGGCATCTGCTTTCACTCTTAAAAGTATCTTTTGAAATACTCATCTCAATCATACTTAGAGCCGCAGCCCTGAGAACAGGAATCGGCCACAGTACCACCGGGCTTAGCTGTAGAGGGGTTCCTTTCCCAATGGGTAAGCTCCTTGATGGAAGAATGATCTTCCAAAGTTCTGGAAGTTTTGTGTACTACATGCAAAAGCCCAGTCAGCGTCTCAGTAGTGAATCAGAAAGACTGAAAAAAAGTCAGTAAATCCAATAGGAGTGGGTAATATTTATATCTATGACCTTAATATTCATTTTATCAGTTACTCTTGTTTTACACAATAGTCTGGAGGTTTGCAGAAAAGGAAGAGAGTAGGTCTTTTTTGTTTTAATAATTATCATTTAGTTATTAGCAAAACTACGAAAGAAAGAAAAAAATTAGCCAAATATTGAAGTTTTAAACTAACCAGCTTGGACACTTCTCAGGCATGACTTTGAACAAGTCACCTAAGATCTTGAGCAGGGTGGTCTTCATGGGCATGTAACCTGTGCTGTGCCAAAAAAGCCTCAGGAGAGGTTTAATTCTCTGCTATCGCATCTTGAAATTCTTAATTTTATCTTCAAATGTGATTTTGTAAATCCAATGAGACAAAAGAACATAAGCTTAAGCACAGGAGATATGTGCAACATGTGTGTCCCCCAACATTCCTCACGGCCCACTTGCATCCAGTGCTCACAATATACCAGGCTCACAGAATTCCAGATGTGGGGACCATAAGGCAGGACTGTTAGGTCTACAGCACAGTAAGTAAAGCAGGGTGCTGACAGCCCTAAAAGGCCATGCTTTCTGTTCTAACCAGAATTTGCTTTGAAAGCAAAAGGCAGTGGCAACGGTATTCTAAGAAATTTCTTTCAGTCCTTCTTTACTCATCAACCATAGGTAGAGAGTATTGATTAAATATGTGCATATCAAGAAGTGAAATAAAAATGGTGGATTTAGTTTTGTGCACTGTTCTCACTATTCCAGTAAAAACAAAATACATATCCAAGTACAAGGAAAGAAATACAAATTGCATAATTTTAACGATTCTACATGAGTTAAATGCTCTTATATTTGCAATTAAAACTTGCATTGTACAATATAAAAATGAATGATAAAATTCATGTTAATATAAACTAAATGTTTTTCTTTACTTAGAACAGTAAATAGCAAGTAAAAGACACCATGATAAATGGAAAGACTTCAGAAGAAAGGAAAAAGCTACATATTTTAGTACCTTTAGAGGTACTTCTGGTTTTTTGATCAAGGGGCCTCTAATTTTCATTTTGGTCTGGTCCTGCAAATTATGTAGCTGGCCCTGTCTCTGAGCCTCAGTTTTTGATTAGTAAAATAAGAATAATACCTGTCATATTGACCTAAGGCTGCTAAAATAATAATGAAGTACAACAGGTTTCCAGTTTCTGTTCTGGCATGTAAAGCAGCCTGAATGTTACCAGTCCATCTAAACAAATACAAAGTTGAACAAACTGAAAAATCAACAATTCTCTTTAGATACATTAGATGAGTGAGGTCACGGACAAACCATGACCCCCCAAATTGGATACAGACAGGAGAACACAGAGAATTAAAATTTAGTGGAGCAGACATCCAGCACCAGGGTAGGAAATCTGAACTATAATTGACAAACTGCTCTGTGCACAAGCCTGAGTCAAAAACTCCAGGGGACCCCAGTCATATGGGGCAGTCACATTTTTGTGTCTTACCTCCAAAAGCACAACAACCAAGGTTCTCTTCGTGAAAAGGAGAGAAAAACCCCCTCTGGCTTTGGCATGGGGAAGGGAAAAATAACCATTCTGAAACACGCCAGAGCATTGTATTCTCAACAAAGCCTGCCTTCAAGAGAAACTACTTCACTAGAGCCTAACCTTTTGGAGTTTTCACAGGGCCTAGACTACGTGGGAGGAGGTAAATACCCAACTTCAGCCCCCGTCCAGCCATCCTGTCCCACCTATGGTTGGGGAAAAAAACAGAGGTATATGTGAAGTTCATAGCCCAGGGATACAGGCTCACTAAAAGACTGAGATCTAAGGGGCGGCCGAGTGGCTCAGCTGGTTAAGAGCTCGCTCAAGAGTGTGAGCTCTGAGCAACAGGGTCGCCAGTTTGATTCCCGGCCTGAGTTGAGCTGCCAACAGATGGCTCAGCTAAAAAAAAAAAGATCTAATCATACAACTATGGAAGCCTCCCCTCCTCCCACACCTCACCACCACATTACTAAAAGTCTATTTACCAGAGTTCCTTTCACCTAGTACATTATGTTCAGCTTTCAACAAAAAATTACAAAGTATACTAAAAGGCAAAAACACAGTTTGGAAAGGCAGATCAAGTATCAAAACAAGGCTGAGATATAACAGGGATGTTAGAATTATCAGACTGAACTTAAAACAATTATGATTAATATGCTAAGGGCTCTAATGGAAAAAGTAGACCACATGCAAGAACAGATGGTTAATGTAAGCAGAGAAATGGAAATTCCAAGAAAGAATTTAAAAAATGCTACAGGTCAAAAACACTGTAACAGAAATGAAGAATGCCTTTGATGGGCTCATTATATACTGGACATGGCTGAGGAAAGAATCTCTGAACTTAAGGATAGGTCAACAGAAATTTCTAAAATGGAAAAACAAAGCGAAGAGAGACTATGGAAAAAAAGAAAAGAAAAAGAAGAAACAGAATATCTAAGTGGGACAAACATAAAAGGTGTAACATACACATACGGGGAATACCAGAAGGAGAAGAAAGGCAAAAAACAGATGACTATTTGAGGCTATAATGACTGAGAATTTCCCCAGATTAATGTCGGACAATAATCACAGGCCCAAGGAGCTCAGAGAATACCAAGCAGGCTAAATGCTAAAAAAACAAAAAACAAAAGAACCCTACACCTAGGCACTTCATTTTTAAACTACAGAAAATCAAAGATAAAGAAAAAAAATCCTGAGAAAAGGTAGAGGGGGAAAAAAATACCTATGGAGGAACAAAGATAAGAATTACATTTAACGTCTCCTTAGAAACCATGCAAGCACTTCAAATAGTTAGCGTTGAAAGAAAACCCCCCCACAAACCTAGAATTCTGTATCCTGTGAAATTATCCTTCAAAAGCAAAGGAAAAGGAAAGATGTAAGCAGACAAACAAAAATTGAGGGAATCTGTTGCCAGTAGATTTGCCTTGCAAAAAATGTTAAAAGTTCTTCAGAGAGAAGGAAAATGACACAGGTCAGAAACTCAGAACTACATAAAGAAAGGAAGAACATTAGAGAATGAATAAGTGAAGGCAAAATGAGATATATATTACAACAGTTCTTTGTAAACTGTAAAAATAAAAATCCTATAAACATTTGAGATTTTAATATTACTATAATTCTTCCTTCTTTCTCCTTATGATCTCAAGAGCTGATGGCTTTATGTATCATTAAATGATCAAGTACTATGACCAAAAACACAGCATTAACAAACAATTTGAGTGGTGCTATATAACGTCAGCCTATTTTTATCAGACACCTTACATTGTTTCAAAATTTCCTTTATAGTCAAGTTGGGAACTCTCTAGAAATCATTAGCAACTGATTACTGGATCACAAGAAACCTAGTAGAGAATTTCATCCTTTCAATGTTTGCTTTAAGATGATCATTAAGTCTATAGTGCAAACAAAAGTTCACAGTGTCAGAAACTTAAGTCTCAAACACAAGGATGTTTTCTCTATTTAAATTTCTTGGTTTTAATAAAGTAAAATATCTAATAATAAAATAAAATCACTGTTAGTAAAGAACAGAACTAATATTTTATAGCTACTTTATTTCAGAATGTTATTTTATAGTTACTAGTGAGATAACATTATTTGATACTTAGCATGTCTAAATTCATAAGGATTCTAGTAATTTGATAATAAACCCATAACACAAACCACAATAACATCTTCCATTTATGGAGTTCACATGCAGTAAATCCATGTTTAGTTAACAATAATGTAAGAGTCACGCTGATATATAAGGATTTGGAGACTGTGCTCTTTGAGTTAAAGGTCTGTATTGCTACCACATTACTACCAACTGCTGCCCTTACTGCAAATACCACTACTATTTATTACTCTCTCCTTCCTCCCCCCACTTCTCCACTAGTTTCCAACCCAACCTGGTCTGGTCTCCTTTTCTCTGGAAGAATGGAAAGTCTCTCTTTTTGGCCCTTTGTTGTGGCTACTTCAGAATAACACAGTACTCTTTTTCAGCACTTTACTTCCAGCTTTATCTTCTTTCTAAACTAGGCAAAGGTAGATAACTTCAAGGTCTTATCTTGTGGTTCTGCCAGAGAAATACGGGCCTTCGGCTTTGTGATGCTCGATAGGGAGACATGTGAGAAAAAACTTTCAAGACAACTGAACACATTGTATACGTTATCAGATATTTTACCAGCAACCAATGAACAGATTACTGTGTATGGAAAATTACTGTTCAGGCTCCATAGTCAGAGACAAAAATGAAAGCTGCAAAGCATTTCCTGCAGGGTTTGGGTAAGCACAAATGGTCAACTGATAAAGATGATGCATCCATCATTGGATATGCATACTCACTGCTTGTTCCAGGTGCACTGTTTCCGATGGAAGACAACTATTAAAAACAAGTTATCACTGGCAGAGATTCAAGTCAGGAGCTGTGGGCATTTGCATCCTGATATCACTTCCAGACTATATAATCACACTCAGCTCCCTTTTCTTCATCTGAAGAACAAGGGGGTGGGACTAGATTGCTTACATCTTTACCACCTCTAAAAGACGTCTAATGTAGGCCCTAAATATCGCCCCTCTATGGAAATGCCTGTGGGCATGGGGCCTCATCAAGGGCTAGTGTGTACATTTCCACACAGTCTATCAGCTACTGCACCAGAATCTTGAGTGCAGGAAATTCCTTTCTAAATGACAAAGCCCATATAGACATTCTAAGACAAATCATTTAAAAGGCATAAATTAGTTTAGCTATCAGTACTGTATTAACTAGTCCTCTTAGAACTGCAAAGATTTATTAATAATTCAGCCACCAGGACTTTTTTGCTATAATACCAACAGATATTACCTTTTAAAAATATCTTTTATATTTTGGCTAAATCCTTTCCAGTATTATAAAGGTGGTGTTATCTCTTGTCCTTATTTTTGAAAAAACTTCCTAAGGTAGGTTATTACAAGTACCAGCTGGAGTGGAAAAAATACCCGAAATGCGAAGCTATATATACATCCCATTGCAGGCTTAGTTGCTTGTTACTTGTTTTAAACCACCTAAGGGTTGTTTAACACCTGTGGCCTCTGTTCATTCAACACTCACTCTATATAGCGATCTGATAGTGAGCTGTTTGCATTACAGGCAAAGTAAACAGCCAAAAACTAAACTTTTTTCCTGTAAACAGCCAAAAACTAAACTTTTTTCCTGGTATTAAGTAGCAATTACCCTTCAGTTCCCTTTACTCTCATAAATTGTGTCAGTCTTCATGTTCAACTTTCCAGCAGCACAATTATAAAAAGGATTATTTTTGCCAATAATCTTTTTGCACAAAGACTGCTTACTCCATTGACAGTCTTTTATTCAATAATTAAGCCTCTACAAGCCCAGCACTGTTCTAGGCACTGATACTATACAGTTGGCATTTGGGGGAGGTGCATTTGGAGGAGGTAGAGAGGGGGGAAACAGACAATAAGAGAAATAATCACAAATATCCAGTAGTGTAGGTGCCATGGGGTAAATTAAAATAGGAGGCTGTAATCAAGAATAACTGGGGCCACTTTGTATTCGGTGTTCAGGGTAGGCCTCTAAGGAGCTGTTTATATTAAAATCTGAATGACAAGAAGGCACTCATGAGAAATGGGGAAAAGAATCTTAGACAGGGCAAGTAGTTCAAAGGTCCTGGGGAATGCTACTGCAGAAGGGGCCCAAACACATTTGTTCTTGGAGGCTCTTGGAAATGAACTGTATCAGGTAGCCCAGCTCCTAACCTATCAGGTTGCCAGGAGGAGAGCAAAGAGACAGTTATCAAGAAAATCATAGTTTCCCAAGAGCAAACCACAACTAAATCCAATTGATGAGACTGTAAACTCTAAATTAAGGTCAGGGATTTTGGTCTGATTTGTTTACTGCTGTCTCCCAAGAGCCTGTCACATATCAGGCACTTGTTATACATTTGTTGAATACTTTGGGTGTATCTTCAGGGTTAGGCAGATGAAGCGACCCTTCTAAATATGCTTATAAACTGACCTTGAATTACCATTTTAAAATTAAACTTTAATCATAAACACTGAGATCTTTCTGGCCCCAGAGTCCATATTCTTTTTACTACACGTTTACATTATTTAGCATAAATGGTATGTTAAATCACTCCAGAAACATTCATATTAGAAACTTGTTCCAAAGATATAAACAGCTTTCCGCTTCCCAATGGGTATTAGCAGTTATTTAAATTAATCCATAGCAGACATTCATAAAAAAATAATGAACTCCCTATCGGTGGCCTCCTTTTTAAAAAGATCTGCTCTAGCAGATGTGTAACCCTGAGTAAATATCACTCTCTGAATCTTATGTTTTTCCTTTGTCTGACAATTATATTAAAACTATCTAGGTTACTATAAGAATTAATTAGCACACATACAATGCTTAGCACAATGTGTAGCACTTAGAAGAAACTTGTTAATCCCCTGACCTTTCTCCAGTCTTTCTGTCTCCGTTTTTGGCTGTGACAGAAATACCCTGAGAGGCCACAGAGCATATTGGTTAAGAGCATCCATTCTGAAGGCAAAGCGTTCTGATTCCGATCTTGGCTTGGCCATTCAATAGCTGTGTGACCAGGAATAAATGATCAAACCTGTGTCTCTCAGGTTCTCATCCGTAAATGAGGATAACAGTAGCAACCTCATGTTGTTGATGAGAAGACGATGAAATGATATACATAAAGGGCTTAGAACAATGCCTAGCATATGTCAGCACCAAGTAAACACTATTTGTATTGCCTTCAATGACCCATCAGATCTAATGTTGATCCTTCCACCTTGGCTGCAACATTCGTGAGCACAGGCTTTAACTTAGTAAAACTACCTTTCATCATATTTATTGAGGAAATATTTTTCTTATTTTCTATTTAAGGAAATTTCTAATTTACTGTGAGAGGCTGTAAAGCTTGCATGCTTACTGAACAAAAGTCTTCCTTTCTTTCATTAAATAGGAAATGAAAGCTTTGCACATAAAGTAATTGGATTTCTTCCCTTTTTATTGCCTCACTTGCAATAAAGCTTTAAATGATTGCAAAAACATTTTAGAAATTCCATGAAGGAAAAAAATGTTTGCAATTTACCACAAGCCTGTAATAGAACTTGAAATATGGTTTTCTGCCACAACTTATACACTCTTTATCATCACAGTCACTTTAATAATGGACAAGTATTAAAAAGCTATTAAAGCTTCGGCTGGTTCCTTTTTTTTAGTGTTGAGGGCATTTTAGTATAGTTATTTAACTCACAAAATAAGGTTACTATCATCTTGTTATTGCTTTCTATAGGACAATAATTCTTACTGTAGCTACTCAATTCTTTCTTTTTCAAACACGGTAAAACAGAAAGAAGAGAGCAAACCATCTTGGCTGAAAGAACTTACATGTAGTAGTCACAATTGTTTCAAGCTATTTAAATTATCTACTCATTTAAAGACAACCTCTCAACTGCCAGGACATTCTGTGTACTTAATTAGCTAAAACTAATAAAAATACTAGTTTCTATACCCACCAGATTCTTTTTTTACATGACAATACCAAGTTATTGTGAAAAGTGCAAAGCAATTGCAATTATTAGCCAATACTAAAGAGAATATGAATTCGTACAATCACTTTAGAAAACTCTGGCAAAAAGACTAAAAAGCTGGACATATATGAGGTATAATAAAAAAATATAGTGAATGTTTAAATTTAAAAAAAAAAGTATTACAGTAAAAGACACATTGCTATTAATCCCTCCCAAAATACTCTCCCTCACTTCAAACACACTTATCCCATCATCCTTGCCACTTTCTGAAGCAGTTCTGGAAGTCCTCTTTTGTGAGTGTCTTTAGTTGAGCTGTCATGGCTGCCTCGATGTCCTGGAACGATTCAAAATGTTTACCTTTCATGGTCATTTTGACTTCGGGGAAGAGACAGAAATCACACAGTGCCAGATCCGGTGAATAAGGTGGATAAGAGCACATTGTAATGTTTTTATTTGACAGAAAGTGCCGTTTACCAGAAGCAATGTGTGACATGGAGTGTTGTCATGATGATGGAGGATGAAGTAAAGATACTCATGGAAGAGGACTTCCAGAGCTTCAGAAAGTGGCAAGAATGAAGGTGTAAGTGTGTTCAAAGCGAGGGAGAGTATTTTGAGGGGGATTAATGGCAATGTGTCTTACTGTAATCAATATTTTTTATTTAAACATTCACTGTATTATGTGATCACACCTTGTACATACCCTATGACCCACCATTTCTACTTTTAGGTATATACCCGATAAGCTACGGGTATATATTTCCCAAAAGGCATGTACAAGAATGTTCACAGAGGCTTTATTCATTGAAGTCCTAAACCAAAACCTACTTGTATAGAAGGAAAAATTAAGTATGGCACATGTAGACAGCAGAATACTTAATAATAAGAACAGAAGACACAATGACACGGATGAATCTCACAGACACAACGATAAGCAAAAGAAACCAGACACAGTATGTGCTGTATGATTTCATTTACATAAAACTAAAAGCACACAAAATGTATCTACATTGACAGAAATCTGAATAGTGATGAACTCTGGGAGTGTGCTAAATAGAAGGATCAAGAGAGTGAGGTATTAGCAATGTTTTGAATAGTGATCTGTGCATTGGTTATACAAGTGTAGAAATTTGTAAAAATTCACTGAGATATAAACTTAAGATCTATATGTTATACTTCAACTAAAAGGTTAAGAAATAAAAACTAATTTAACTTGTAAAATAAAATCTCTATAAAGTTACAAAATGTCACTTTTAGATACATGTACACTCATTATAAAAAAATTTTCTTTTAATTCTCTTAATTTTCTCGTTAAAAAATAGGACATCTTGAAAAAGGAGGGGGGGGAGAAGCTCAACAGCAATTTCAAGTGCCACCTAGAGTGACATTTTGTAACATTAGCTTTACTGACAAAAAGGACGGAGAAGTAAAACTATAGACTCTATAAGAACTAAATCCAGCAGCTATTGATTATTCCCTTGAACCAGAGTTAGTGGTTGTATTGATTAGCTCACTTATGTGTGACAGTTTAACCTATTTAAAGAAGGAGTGTCTGGAGATTTAAATGCTTATTTAAGGATTCTCCCATAGTGGTGAAAAGCTGGCTTCTAAATAATGCCTATTTATAAGGAAGTAGCTTAACTCACTCTGTATAATTAAGTATATAAAATAACAAAAAAAATCTGCTAGATTGTCCTAGATAAAAATTCTATACTGGCTCAAAATTACCTTGAATAATATACAAGATTTTCACCATGTTTCTCTAGTCTCTGTACAAAGACACACCCATCATCATCAGTTTTCTTCTCCCTTTCTCTTTACAAAGCTCATAACATCAATTATGACTGTTTCCTTACATTTTACTGTATAGAAAAGTGACACGAAAACCAATAAACAATAACTCTATCCCATAAATATTGCTTGTATTTGGTAAATTTCTATTTGGTAGTATATCTTAGATCGAGTTTATTTAACCAAAGGAAGATACACTTTAAATTAGGTTTGTTTTCACTTGTTACATTCTGTAGCCGACATGACTCCGGAATCTCATCCTTAATCATATCCTTTCAGCTTCAAACACATGACAAAATATTAAATGAGGAAACTCATAAGATTAGTCAGGCTCAGAATAAGGTAAACATCTTCCGAGAACAGAAATCAAACAGAAAAAGCAAAGCTGAGAGTGAAACTGAAGTCACTGTTCTACACAGCGCTATGGGAGAGAAATACAGAGTAATAGGGGATCCTGAATCCAGTCCACTGCTTGAAATCAGGGGCTAAGACACGTCTGTCCAAAATGATCTTAAGTAGAGGCACGTTACTGCCAACTCAGCAGGATATTCTTCTCTTATTAGCAGAATTTAGATTTACGTAACAATATATGTGACACCCTATTTCAAAATCTTAAAAATATTAATATTGTTCTGATGTGGCTTCGACATATTCTGTTCCAATAAACTGTATCAAGGATACTCCCTTTAGCCGTCAATTTAACCCTCAGTTTATCAGGATAAACAGTTCTCACCATTTATCATGTGGGTCTAAGCAACCCTTTTTTCTTTATATTTTCAAGTCATCTTAAGCTCGCTTACTGTAGAGAAGGCAGGATAAAGAGAGAATGAAGAACTCCATTAAAATTTTCAATAAGAACTGAAACAGAAAACCAAAATTTTAATTCCACAGGTTTCTGCTTTTGATAGTATATAAACCTGAAATAGGAAATACTCTTTGAATGAAACATGCATCAACATAGAAATTACCTGTCTTATAAACACTGATTTCAGATTTCAAATCTCTCCTCTAATAAATGGCTACTTCTTGTTCGTCTTACTCTTGAATCATTAAAACATGATACTTTTAAAAACTCTGACAGCTCATAATTTGTTGATGCGAGAATGACCATTTTTTTGCACCATAATTGCAACAACAAAAAATATATTGCAAGAATAAGGTACTGTCATATGCTCTGACATGGATGAATCTTGAAAACATTATGCTAAATGAAAGAAACCAGTCACAAAATACCACGTTTATAAGATGCCATTTATATGAAATGTCCATAATAGACAAATCCATAGACACAGAAAGATTAGTGGTTGCCATGAATAGTGACTGCTATTAATATTGGGTTTCTTTTAGGGGTGATGAAAGTGTCCTAAAATTGGACAGTGGTGATGGTTGTGCAACTCTAATAATATACTAAAAACCACTGAGTTGTACATGTTAATGGGTAAATATTAGAATATGAGTTATATTTCAATAAAGCTGTTATTTAAAAGTAACATGGTAGAAAAATTTATAACTGTAAAATGTTATTAGAATGGTTTTTCCACAAACTGGAAATAGAAAGTCTACCATAATTATATATTTGTAGTAAATATTCCAAACTAGTTTGAGGAATGCCACCATTCTATGGGGACAGTCTTCCACTACCACAGACTAGTGTCCTTCAGCCCAACTCTTCCTCTTTCTCTGAAACAAAGAGGGTTAGGGAGCCAGCAAGGAAGAAAGAGAAGGCGGGAGAAAGCAGGTCAGGTGAAAAAAAACCTCTCCACCTCAATATCCTACCCAAAAGCAAGAGTATCTCCTAGATACCAATTCCTATAAGAAATCTCTATCATAACCTTCCTCTTTTCCATTTTACTTGCAAATACATTTGTATGTGGCAAAACAGCATAATATGAAAATCACAGCAATAGGCATTCATTATAAACAAGATCTGAGCATACCCTATCAATATTTAATGTATTAGTATATTTAAAAATAGGATTTAAAAAGGGGAGAAAGTGAAAATAATGGAGAAATGAGAATGGAAATAAAACCTGCTGCCTGTGATTCTTGAGCATCAGGTCTCAAATCTAACAAGGTCACTGTTGTCTATACAATTTAGTGACACATTTTTTCAACTAAGAAAACAGTAAATTATGGAGTTCTAAATTCAAGCCCACAGTATATCTTGATTTACTATCACTAGTCACAACTACTTTTTTCTATAAAATGACAGGTACAAAGAGTAAACAATTTAAATTTGAGAAACTGTATATTACACATGGACTGACAATGAACACCCCTAGGACCTATAATGGGTTAATGAAATACCCTTTTCCACTAAAAGGAACCCGGGGTCCCTAGTAAAATAGCTGATGACAGGTGTGGGTCAGGCAATGTAGAAGATGAGCTTAAAACAATTATCATACCAATTACCAAGGAAATTATCATACTACTGTAGTTGCATCACAAAAAGATGCAGGAGCTAACCTGATGAGTCTTCCCATCAAACAATAATAACTGCAATAGACAGAAATACATCATATGTGTTTAAATTCATGAATACATTATAAGACAAAAAAAACAAAAACAAACCCTAATTGGACACAACTGGAAAATGCTAATGAATCAATTAATTATTTTGAAAACTGGTGAATTAAGTATCAAGCTACCTCTCATATATGAATTATACTACCAGGTAACCAAAGCTAGTACAAATATTTCAATTATAAATGAAAAATAAATAACAGAACTAGGATATCACCATTTTGCAGCCCCTACTGAACTGCTGGAAAAGATACTGGGGTAAATGGGCTAACATGTCAAGAAGAGAAATCACCAGACATTATGTGTCTCCTGATGTTAAAATAGTAATACTATGACAGTCTAGCTTAAAAAAAAAAGTCAAATGGGGATCCAATCAACAACCTATTTATAGGAAATAAAAAGGACAAAAGAGCTATGGACATGCAAATCAGCAATATTCATATTGTAAAATTCATTTTTTTTTCCTCACAAGTAAATTACAAGGAAGAAAAAGATGTCAAGAAGGAATTGCTAGGTTAAAAAGCTTAAAAGAGGGCCGGCCCAGTAGCTCAGTTGTTTAAGAGCTTGCTTAAGAGTGCGAGCTCTGAGCAATAGCGGTTTGATTCCCGGCCTGAGCTGAGCAGCCACTGGCTCAGCTTAAAAAAAAAAAAAGCTTAAAAGACATACCAGCCTGATTTGCATTTTGATGCAAACTAACAAACTGGGAGGAAAAAAAAATGTATGACTTGTATGAGGTAACTGGGAACTTGAACACTTTATAGAATAGTTGATGAGGAATAAGGAATGGCCGTCTTTTTTTAGTATATATGATAGTGGCATTTTGCTGATTTTTTTAGGAGACCTTATCTTTTAGAGATATATAATAAAATATTTATAGCTGAAATAATTTCTGGGGTACGTTTAAAAATAATATGGGGAAAGAGAGTAAAGGAATAGCTGAAACAAGACTGGACATGAGCTGATGCGGAGTAATAAGTATGTGTCCATTTGACATTCTCCATTCAAGTTTTAAGAAATGAAATTTTAAGTATCTGGACTAACTTTACATTTAGAAATACAATATATTTTGAGAACCAAACCCCAAAGATTTATGATCTTGTAATAAAGGCAAATTTATATAAATATTATAACAGTCTTACCGTGACAATGAACTCTTTTTCAAATAGATTTTATAATGCAATTACAAACACTTTTGTTTGAAAGACAATTCTTAACATCCTTGGGTCTTCTGAAATGGGCTGAAAGAGTAACCTTTTACAGCCTTACAGATCTTATTGGCTTCTACTTGATTTTCAGGGAACTCAAAGCAGCCAGGCAATGGAAAATAAATATTAAGTTCGTTTTCTGACCTCTCTTTACAATAAAAAAAGAGATGGAGCCAAAGAGGATTTAAACTTTGTGAACATGTTTGAGTACTTAGAAATACAACAGTTACAAAGTGGATAACAATAAAAAAGAACTAAAAAAGAAGATAAGAACACTCTCAATAAGTCAAGTACCTAGACCAGTTGGCATTTAAAAGAACCTTTTCAATGGACATGGAGATTTTAATCCAGATCTGTAGCTGAAGAGAAAAAGTCCCAGTTTTCTGAAAGCATGGATAAAGAGCTTGCAGAAAAGTGGGGACGTCCAACACTCTGTATCACTGCAAGGAACCATGATTATACATCCCACTTTATACCTCCTAGAGATCAGAAGATTAGAAGAAACCAAGGAGATCTTTCCCCAGATGTTTTCAAGTCAATTATAAAGGAAGGATTGCTTTTCCTTGTAGCATTCAGTAGCAGACACTTTTTTAAATTAAATTTATTGGAGTGACAATCGTTAGCAAAGTTACATAGGTTTCAAGTGTACATTTCTATAATACATCATCTATATCACATTGTGTGCTCACCACCCAGAGTCAGTTCTCTTTCCATCACTATATATTGTTTACAATGCTACAGAAATAAGGCCCTTTCTTACTGCAAAGGTGCAGTAAGAAAGATAGGGACATCTACTCAGCAGAATCATAGAATTTTGGCTTCAACAGGATTAGTGAGCGGTTAAAAAGTAGAAAAAATGGTGGAAGAATATATTCCTGCAGCATTTCATCTCCATTAAGAGTCTGTGTGTTGGGCCGGTCGAGAGGCACATTGGTTAAGAGCTGGCTTGGGACGCCAGAGGACCCCGGTTCGGATCCCACATATGAGGGCCAGTGACACTGCCCTCTACAGCTAAGATGCTGAACAACAGCTCAACCTGGAGCTGGGCTGCCGTGAATCGCTGGCGACAGCGTAGGCTGCAGCCACTGCTGCAGTGGGTTGCCATGGGCTACCGTGTGTGGCCAGCAGCCGCCATGAGCGGCAGTCCAGAAGCCGGCAACTGATCTGCCTCGCCTGGGAAGAGTACAATGATGGTGCCAACTTGGGCCAGTGAAGCAACGTCCTCCACAACTAGATTGAAGAACAAAAGGACAGCAACTTGTCTGTTCCTCTTCCCCCAATTCCCCAATAAAAATCTTTAAAAAAAAAAGTCTGTGTGTTAAACACACAATGTTTGGGGGTCCAGCTCGGATTTGCTAAATCAAAATAACTAGGGGTAGAGGATTCTTATATGGTTTAAGAACTACTGCTTCTGGGAATGGAGTCCTGTCATCTATTTATTAGGGAGAGATGGATTTGGGGGGATTTGTTAGATTCAATGCAATGTCCATAAAGCACCAATATATCTGAAATAGACATTTGTTAAAATTCCTTGAAAAATAAATGTATATTCATCATTAAACAAAAGTACACTAAGTCTTTAAACTCTTTATCAGTGCTATAAAGTTTAAAGTCTAATGCTCAATTAAAATATCTTTCAGGAGATAAAATATAGAGTTGGCAATAACAATGTCATTGAAGGCTTTTGGCTAATATAAAGTAATGGTAGTGGTAATTACTCAACATTACACTACTATCTTGTATTGCTGAAGTACCTTATGCATCTGAAACATTTGTAAATACCGCGGGGGGGGGGTGGGCAAAAAAATGTACACATTTTAAGAGATGTTATCTATGTATCATTTTTCAAAGTTGAATTGAATTACAGTAGCAATGTGTAGTATGACGTTCGCTCAAAAGGTGGTGTTAATCAAATGAATGCTAGCGTCATTGTATTGTATTACAATTTTAATACAGTTTTTTCCATTCTAAAAATGTATATAGGACCGGCTGAGTGGCTCAGTTGATTAAGAGCGTGAACTCTGAGCAACAGGGTTGCTGGTTCGATTCCCACATGGGCCAGTGAGCTGCGCCTGAGTTGAGCTGCCGCTGAGCTGTCAACAGGTGGCAGGATGGTTCAGCTGGTGAAAGCAACAAGGCTGCCGGTTGGACTTCCACATGGGAATGGTGGGCTATGCCCACCCGCAACTAAGATTGAACACGGCACCTTGAGCAGAGCGGCTGCAAGCTGCCGATGGGCAGTCAGATGGCAACTGGACATGAAGATGAACTAGCTGCGCCCTCCACAACTAAGATTGAAGGACAACAACTTGGCTGTCCCCCTTCCCCAATTCCCCAATAAAATCTTTAAATAAAAAAATGTGTATACATTTTTTTGGCACCCTCTGTACATTGTCATATGAAGACAAAAATTTGTTTTATTACTGTATCGTATACAGTGACTGCTTAACAAATATTTGCTGAGTGAATAAATGAATGAATTTGATATAACAGCTCCTTGAAGTTCGACAAAGCTATTTGTTAAAAAGCAAAGTAAAATGCATTAAAACAAAAGTCTTTCACTCATTCCTCTAAGACAGCGGTTCTCAACCTTCCGAATGCCGCGACCCCTTAATACAGTTCCTCATGTTGTGGTGACCCCCAACCATACAATGATTTTCGTTGCTACTCTATAACTGTAATTTTGCTACTGTTATGAATCGTAATGTAAATATCTTTTTGTTTTCCAATGGTCTTAGGCAACCCCTGTGAAAGGGTCATTTGACCCCCAAAGGGGTTGTGACCCACAGGTTGAGAACCGCTGCTCTAAGAGAAGTAGATGCTGGCTAATCTGCTTTTATAGCTTGCATTCTACATCAAGCCTCAGTTATCTCTTACTTAGACTACAGATTATAGCCTCTCTCCCTTTAATACATCTTACATTCTGCAGCCAGGATATCATCTTACTAAACCATTGCTCAAATCAATATACTCCCCTACTCTAAATCAGAAGCGATCTACTGTTTATCATGAAATTTCAGGTTCTCTTAACATTATCTTTATTGCTGTATACTCCATTATTGTCCTATACTCTAGTTAAATTGGATTATTCATTGTAATATGCCTTACAATTTCAGTCATTTTTTTCATGCTATTTCCTCTGCCTATTGACCTCTCCTCCTTTCAAAGCTCGTATCAAATGTAACTACCTCCATGAAAACTTTCCTAATGATCCCAACATGTTATCTCTCACTTCTCTAAATCACCATGCTCTGTATCTTTCCTGTTGTGCTGTATCAGCCTTTAGCTAAGATTTTTTCATATCATCTTTCAATCACTTGCTCTTTCTGAATTTTAAGATTCTTGAGGGGATGTGTCTTCCTCATTTTTATATTCCTTCCCTTTAGTATGCCTTGTATACTGCAGGCATCGTGCTAGTTGCTACAGTTATCCAAATATTTTCTCCTAGAAACCTTTCAATGTATCTCTCTAAATATCATACACACATACATTTGGAAGCAAAATGGTGGTAGCATTTAATCTACCGTATTTCCCCATGTATAAGACACACCCTTTTTTGAAAAATTTGGGGTCTAAAAACTGGGTGCGTCTTACACAGTGGTTGATTTTTTTAACTTGCATTTCCCGCTTTTTCGCGCTTGTTGTCTTTGCACTTATTGTTTCGCACTTGTTACCAGTGTATTAGGTTACGTTTTGCCACATTCTGCCCAGAAATGGCTCAGAAAAGATTTTCATACAGTGCTGAATTCAAGTTAGAGGTGATCCAGTTTGCAAAAGTGAATGGAAATCATGCTGCTGAACGTAAGTTTGGTCCTCCTCCAACTGAGAAAACAATCCGAGACTGGCTATGGTTAGGAGTTTTGACAGTGATGAAGAGTTGTATGAATTTTATGATGAATAAAACTTAAATTCAATAACTTTATGTAATACAGTTTTTTTTCAAATTTCGGGCCCCCAAATTATGGTGCATCTTATATATGGGAGCGTCTTATACATGGGGAAATGCGGTACTTGAAAGCAATCAAATTGTCAGACCAAATTGCTCTTCAGGTTACTTTTATCAGCCTTACACTTAGATCACACAGAATATTACAGTAGCTACAACAGCAACACACACTTAAGTCCCACAGCATGCTTGCTTAATTAATACAGTAAAGAGAGAGGGCTGAGTATGGCTGGGGACTAAGAAGTCAGACTGTATACTCAGGGAACTGAATTCGGGGGAATGGAATCAATAGGATGTAAAATACAATGCACACCTGAACACTCAAATAACATTTGATCAAAGCTGTGCAGCCTATGAAGCTAAAAAGGGAAAGCTTCAAATGACGAAAAGTCTGGAGAGTACTGGGCACAGAGGGAAAAACACAAAGACTGCATAGTGTTCCCTATAAGGTTATTAATATTCACTGCAATCAGATTCTAAGGATGTTCACATAGGTAGTAACTATGAAGTGATAAGGCCTTTTTTCGTAATCTACACTAAAAACCATTCTGTGTACTTTTGGAGCAATACGTCAAGATTGCTTATCATTGTTATCAGAAAAGAGAGTCCCTATCTACTTTTCCAGATCTACAGTTAATAATGCTAAATGCAGTAATAATAATTGGGGTCAGGCCCGTAGCAGGAGGCCATAAAACCCAGGCATGAGACAACTCTAAAAGATAGAGATGTGTATCTAGAACAGCCATCTTTTGGCAGGCAAAACAGGGAGAGCTAGAACCCCAAGGGCAGGGATTCCTATACTATTAATATATACCCAGGTGGATATTTTTTAAAAACAGAACATGGGTGCTTCCCATGTGAGTGGAGAAACACCTTGTCCTCTCATCACTGCACACTTTTTTACTTTCTGGTCAGATTTTATTGTTTTAAGTCAATAGATGAATTAAGAGATAAAGAATGTAAAGAAAATGATCTTCAAGTAAAATAAAAAAAATAGGTTTTAAAACTTTTCTTGGAGTTTTCATACATTTAGAAAATTAAAAAAAAATTTTTTTTAAAAACAAGAATTACCGGAGAAAGCATATGTTAACACATTCAAGGCGCTACAAGTTTAGGACTCATCAATGTGTTAGTCCTTTCCCACCAGTTAATTCTTTTTTAATGAGGTTGGAGGGGAAAGAGGGAAGAAAAGGTAAAAATGATATATCAAATTTTTACATTTAGAAGTTTTTTTGTAGTTAAGAAAACATACATTAACATTTAATTAATTAATTATCACAGTGTGTAAATGGTGGTGAGAAGCATCTAAGAGCATTAGATGTATTCATTTAAACAAAAAAATGTTAAGAAAATATATATGTACAACTTAATCCTATTTTACATTCGATTCATTATTGCTCTGACTTGTAAGGATGCAACACTTGTTAATTGTGGGTGATCATGACTCAGCTGGACAAGCAGAGCTTTTCTCGGTCCTAACCAGTGTACTGTGACTTTCTAGTCCAGTGCCTGTGACTCCCTCCCCCACCCCCACTGCCACAGGTCAGTACAATACGTTACCACTACAGGTAAAATAAATTAATACTTTGTTTTGAAAGTTTAAATGTCATTTAAAACTAATTTTTGAAAGAGCATGGCTACAAAAACAAGGTTGTAACTCAGATGAACAGAACTTCAACTAAAAGATAGCTAAAATAAATTCTATAATTCATGAAAATGCCATACTTCATGTACTCAAAAGAAAAACATGACAATAAAATGTATACTATAAAATTAATTAAAATTGAGTTATAAAGTTGCATATGCTTACAAAGTACCTTTTATAATTTACTAACTTTTTAATTGTAGTAAAATACACATAAAATTTACCTCCTTAACAGTTCAGTAGCATTCAGTACATTCACAATGCTGTTTAACTAATACAGCCATCCATCTTCAGAACTCTTTTCTTTTTGCAACACTGAAACTCTGTGCCCATTAAACAATAACTGCCCATATTCACTTCCCTCCAGCCCCTGGAAATCACCATTCCACTCTCTGACTCTGAATTTACCTCATACGGATACCTAGAAAAGTGGAATCATACAGTATTTGTCCTTTTGTAACTAGCTTATTTCACTTAATATAATGTCCTCAAGGATCATCCACGTTGCACCGTATGTCAGAATTTCCTACCTTTATAAGGCTAAATAATATTCCATTGTATATATATACCACAATTTGTTATCCATTCATTCCCTGATGGACATTTAGGTTGTTTCCATTTAGGGGCTATTGTGAGTGATGCTACTATGAATAAGGGTGTACAAGTATCTTTTTGAGTCCCTGCTTCCAATTCTTTTGGGTATATACCCAGAAGTAAAATTACTGGACCATACAGTAATTATATGTTTAATTTTTTAAAGAATCACCCACTCTTTTTCACAGTGGCTATACCATTTTACATACCCACCAACAGTGCACACGGGTTCCAATTTCTCCACATCTTCACCAACACTTACTACTTTCTGGGGGTTTTTTGGTAGTAGTTATCCTAATGAATGTGAGGTAGAAAGTACCCTTTTAAAATCCTATAAAAGTTTTCATTTCCACCTATATTTGAAAATGTCCTAAAATGAGCTAGAAATTTAGAAAATACAAAATCTTATTAATGCAGTCTCTATACTAAAAATGTTCATTATATAATATTAAGTCAGGGATGAGGGAAGAAAAACATAAAGACAATACAATCTACATAGAAAAAAAGAATTGCAAATAAAAACTAAAAATGTTAAAAGTGATGAGAGTCTGGATAGTAAGATGACAGGTGATTTAAAACTGGTTTTCCTTTATACGTTTTCTTGTATTTTCTACGGTTTTTTATAAGGAAAAATGGCTGTAAAAAGAAATAAAGCCGAATACAATGATAAAGATTAAAAAGGAGTTGTAGACCTGGTTAGGTTAAAAAAAACAGACTGGGGGGGCGGGAGGGGGGGAGAAAGGGGAGGTGTTGGTATGGAACCAAATCAGTTATTGAGATAAAAATAAGAATGGCATGTTCAGAATACAATATCTCCTCAATTTCCCTGGAAATTGTATAGATTTGGGAAGGGATGAACTAAAACAAAAAGTGAAAACAGGTAACAGCGAGACTATGAAGGGCTTACACACTTGTACTTTATTCTGTAAGCAATTAGACTGATTTTAATTTTTCCTAGTGTTCAGTCCCGCACTAAGTTTTGATGAATGGATAAATAAAACAAGGTGTGTGCATGTGTGTAAAATGGAATACAACAAAACAATTAACTGAATAAACCATAGCTATATACAACATGGCTGACCCTTACAAACAAAACGTTGACTAAAAAAAGCAAAACACATAAGAATATTTGTGGTATTATTTCATTCATATGTTCAAAAAATAAAGAAAAACAAATCACATAATTTACAAGACATGCAGAGGTGAAACTACTTCTAAAATTCAAGGAAATGACTGATTATGTCTGGGGAGAAGGGAAGTGATTTTTTTATTGGGAAGGGTTAATGGGGAACAGATTCAGGGGTGTTAGCCATGTTCTATTTCTGATTTAGATGGTGAATACTTGTACATGGGTGGTTGGTTTACATATAAGCTGTATGTATACAACTGTACATATAAGTTGTACAGCTAGCACAGTTCCTGGTGTATAGCAGATGGTCAATAAAGGCAACTATTACTTATGATGATGGTATTATTCTAGCTACTACTGCTATTATTTTCACTGATATTATTACTAATTTCTCCTCTGTACATTATACACACCCCCTGAAAATATCAGCCCAGACAGAACATAAAGAAAATTGCCTATATGTGAAGTAAAGCTTCTTTATTTGTGCTATTTTTCTTTCAGTTTCCCCACTGTTATGCTTTTAAATGTGTTTTTCTTTTTATACACTCTTACTATCTTGACAACAAAATTTTGATAGGAATTAAAGTTTATCCCACTATGTGATAATTCCTTCAGCAAGGTTCCCACCATGAACACCAGGAGTCCTGAACCTCCACAGGTTGAACACGAATAACAAATGAGGTATGAACTTGGTTTAATAAAACCTAAGTGCTGAAAGAAAACAGTCACCAGAATTTTGAGGAAGAAAAAAAGTGTCTCTACTATTTGGGATGTTTAGAGGGTCTTCATGGAAAACGTGGAATGAGTAAGCTTTAGGTAAGAGGTGGGAGAGGAAAGGACATTCTTCGCAAAGCAATTTAGTGAACAGTGAAATGGAAAGGATGTTTAGGTGACAATGGACAAGTCTGACTGGTATGGAGAATGGAGGGAGAATGCTAGGAAGGCAGGTGGTGGGTGGTTTTAATTGCTACATGAAGGGAGTCCTGGGATACTTAGTACATCTTAATTGCTGAAGGTATGTTTGTAATCCTTTGAAGGTAGAGACTACTCTAATAAATGACAGAGAAATAACCAGTATATACTCACATTGCACACTTTAAATACACTTTGTAATATGTAATTTATGCCTTGATAAAGTCAATTTTTAAAATTTGAACAACGAAATCAAGATGCTCCCTTCATTGACAATTTCCTTACCATGTTTCTTAAATAGCTGTATGATGAAATGCATTCAAAGCCTAGCAGCCATAGTTATTTAATGAATCCCTTTACAAAAATCTAATGTTCTCTCTACCTCTAGTTTGCCTAATCCTATCTATCCTGCAGACCACTGCCAAAATAATCTTCCAAAACAACCCTTGTGAATTAGGTGTATCATCTGTTTTAGAAGCTTTGAAATGTTTCCCAAAGCATTTCCTCCAAAAAAGAATCAACCTGGACTTTAAGATCGTCTACAATTTGAGCTCAATGTACTATTCTGGTCTAATTTTTCACTACTTTCTACATATAGACATATATCTGTCTTCAAACTCCACTACTCCTTTTTCTACACATATGTACTTTGTCTATTTTCAATTTCCATGCTTGTCCTCAAGGTGTTCTCTCCAAATGATATACTCCTGCATTCTACCTTACCCTACATACACTTCAAAATCTAGTTCAAATGTTAACCTTAAGTATGGAGTCTTTTCAGAAGGCCCCTTAAGATACCATCTTTGCATTCTCTAAACTTTCACTTAAGTCTGATTGTGTATGAAAGTTAAAAACACCATTTATTATGTCATTAATAAAATATTTGCCCTTGAGAACTCACATGATTTATACCCACACATATGTAACTGACTACAAATCATACAGAACAAGCTAGAGGACATGCTTAGCACACAGTATTCACTCAAAAAATACTTGCTGAAAGAATGATTCTTTGCATATTGTGAATATCCCAAAAGTCATTCAAATATAAATAAGATGGTAATCGTCATAGATTTTTAAAAAGGGGAATTTTACCTTTTCAGTTGTAAGAGGTTTTATAGGCTTTTCTGGTTCCTTTTCTCTCTTTTTCTCTTCCTTTTTTTTTTCCTTTTCTTTCTAAAACATAGCCCAAAGTTTTTGATAAGTTTACTTTTCAAAAAAATGTGAGCTTTTAATATTTTTTTTATTTTATTAGTTTGAGTTATCATTTCAGAAAGGTACAAATATTGAGTGATGACAATATCTGGTGACACTGAAATATAAAAGTTAGCACAGCAAATTCATATTCTCATTGAGGTTACATGTTAATATAATAAAGAATATCTTTTCTTTAAAAAATTAAGATGGAGGTAAGACAACTTAGAACTTCTTTGATATTTCAGAGCTTGTTTGAAACAAATAAGAACTCTATTCAATAAATCCTCATTGTATCTTTACATAAGGTCAGGCTTCCTAATAGCAACCATAAAGTTGAAAATAGAATAAGAAAAAAAAAGTAAACTGATGGAACACGATTCCTTTCACAAAGATAAAAACAGATTATAACATGTAAACATGAGGGGGAAAGGGTACAATCACTTTAAGTTTTCAGAACATCACAAAACCATTTCCAGGGCCGGCTGAGTGGCACGTTGGTTAAGAGTTGGCTTGGGACACCAGCTCTGAGCAGCAGGGCCTCGGTTCGGATCCCGGGAGCATGAGGGCCAGTGACGCTGCCCTCTACAGCTAAGATGAACAACACCTTGACCTGGAGCTGGGCTGCTGTGAGTTGCCGGCGACGGCGTAGGCTGCAGTAGAACTGCAGTGGGCTGCCATAAGCTACTGTGTGTGACCAGCAGCCAGTGTGAGCGGCCAACCAATGGCCGGCGACCGATTACCTCACCTGGGAAGAGCGCAATGATAATACCAACATGGGCCAGTGAAGCGACGTCCTCCACAACTGACTGAAGAACAAAAGGACAGCAACTTGTCTGTTCCCCTGCCCCAATTCCCCAATAAAAATCTTAAAAAAACCCAACAAAAACCATTTCCACAGTGTTGTGATTTTTTAAAAAGGCAAATACAATAATTTTCTCACAATAAAATGTTAAATATAGTGCTTAAGGACCAGAGCCCACTGACTAGTTAGTGTAATCCAACAGTCTAGGTAAACTATAATGGTATGTTAATATTAAGAATTTGCATTTTTTTTTTTATTGGGGAATTGGGGGGATGGGAACAGTGCTGGGGAATTGGGGGAAGGGGAACAGACAAGTTGCTGTCGTTTTGTTCTTCAATCTAGTTGTGGAGGATGTTGCTTCACTGGCCCAAGTTGGCACCATCATTGCGCTCTTCTCTGGCGAGGCAGATCAGTCGCCGGCTTCTGGACGGCCGCTCACCGCGGCTGCTGGCCGCTCACGCTGGCTGCTGGCTACACACGGTAGCCCATGGCAACCCACTGCCACAGGGAGTGCAGCCCACGCCGTCGCCAGCGACTCATGGCAGCCCAGCTCCAGGTTGAGCTGTTGTTCAGCATCTTAGCTGTGGAGGGCAGTGTCACTGGCCCTCATATGTGGGATCCGAACCGGGGCCCTCTGGCATCCCAAGCGAGTTCTTAACCATCGCGCCACTCGGCCGGCCAAGAATTTGCATTTTCAAGAAGCATGAGATAGGATATAATATTAAAAACTTATGGGCCACAAACATGCCAGAAAAGGGAAAATGAAATAAAGATTAAACAAACAGCATTATTCATAAGCATTTAGAGGAAAGAGATGCATAGAAACTTAGGTTTGGATGACTACTTCAACTGAGTACTGATCTGACCATGTCTCCTGGTAGCAAACATGAAAATACAAACTGATAAATCTAGGAAAGGCAGAATAATAAACACACAAAACTTAGTCAAAATGCCAAATGGCTGTGATTGCACCTGTGTGTTTAAAATGGTATTTGACACAACCTCTTTCAAGAGTGGAGTTTGTGCTCTTTGTAAATCAGGAAAGATAATATTGGCCATTCCTGGGCTATAATGTAAGAGGCACAATGAAAGTTCCTATGGGCCAGGCACTGATATAGGTACCTTATTTTCTAATTTAATTTTTACAATAACTGTCTGGAAAAAACTGTCATTATTGTCCTTTTACAAATGAAGAAACAGAACCTCAGGAAGTCAGGCCCAAAGCCACACAATGGTAGTAGGGTCATGGGACAACAGAGCCCAGACTCACAAGTCTCACTACACACTGCCATCCAGTGGAGCACTGCTAGTTGATACTGCTGCTCTTCCTTACAAAAGCAACTAATATTAACCGATCCCTCACTACGTGCCAGACACTGTTTTGACTCATCTGATCCTAACAACTTTATAAGGTAAGTAATATTATCCCCACTTCGTAAGTGAAGAATAAATGAGATGTGCAAAAATTCTTTATATATATTGTTTTCTAGATATTATTAAGTCAAATTTGGTGAGGAAAGTAATGTGATTGGACATTCTCACTCATATGGTAGGGATGAATTGCTCTGTAATTTTTCAGAGCTGTCATTTCTCAGGGAAGCCACTGTCATGAGAGTGGGGAAGAAGCTTGTCTTAGTAATCACTATGATTGGTGGGCACATATGAAATCACCAAAAATAAATCAGTTAGCTATACTGAATAGATGGAGAGCATGACTCAATGCTCTTTAACACCAGAATTTCAGCTGTCAAAATATGGCTGTCATGTACTCTGATTCCAACAGTGATATTATGACACAGGCTTTGAAGTAACATTTAAAACGTGAGCTCTAAACGAAGGTCACACAGTTGCACCCGCAGATGACTCCCACCTTTAGAATCAAAAGCTGCTGAAAGAGCGAAAAGTACTGTGAGGACCTAAGTTGTTTTAAACTATTTTCTCAGCCAAGAACAAAATACAGTATTATTTGGTATTATAAAATAGTAGCTCCTGAAACTTGGTTACTATACAATCAAATGATATAGTGAAATAGGAGATCTTCTGAGTAAAAAAACTGGAACAAATATTGAAGTCCCATAAGATAAAGTACATATTTGGGTTCATTGTAATCGAAATACATTTTAATAACTTAATTAGATATGCTGTCTAAATTTTTTTATTATGCACTATCTTAAAAAGTTGTGAGTATATATACTTTACCATATATATTTGTAAAGCACGTATATAGCACTATATTGTATACATTATAAAGCATACATAAAAATAGAATTGAAAGGATAAGGGGGAAAAAAGCATGAAGACATCATAAATGGACTGTCTTGGGGTCCTCCCTAATGTCTAATGCTACAGACATCAGATGTTGGGAGACCAATAAATCAGACCACTGCTTTCCATTACAAAACTTGGAGGCAGGAACTACATAGTATTGCGAGGGTTTCCACCATTTTCCCCAGATAGCTTCAGGGGCTCTTAAGAACTCTTAAGTTCAAGTCTCTCTCTTCCTCCCTCCTTCCCTAGCATAAATCTTTCCTCTGGGGTACAGACCTGTATATCCAACCACCTACTAGACATCTATCTGGATGTCCCACAGTCACCTCATACTCAACATATCCAACTTTTAATTCATCTCTCTTTATTTTCTCTCCTCAAACATGTTTCTCCTCCTTAGCTTGTATCCTTTTCTCACTGAATAGCACCCTTATCTACTGATATACTCATCAAAGATTCCCAAAGCACCTCCACAACCCATTGATTACTATATCCCATGGATTCTATCTTCTCAAGATCTCTTAAAAATACACTCTTTTTCATTCCCTCGGGCTCCATTGTTTAGGACATGCTCCTATGGTTTATATTCATGGATTAGAGCTACAGGTCCTTAAGGTTTTTCCACCCCCATCAGCACAAAATTCACTCTCCACAGAAATAGTGGAGCAGCGTTATGACATGAAAATCAGATCTGTTACTGCTTCTACCCTTAAAACTCATCACTAAAGTGCCAGAATGAAGACCTAACTCTTTCATTAGGCTCACAAGAAGGCTCCTCTCCCACTTCTGTCCCTATCCTATGCTTGTTTCAGCTATGCCATTCTACTTGAAAGTCCCCGAACATTCCACTTTGCCCACAGGTCTTTTTTTTATTTTTTTAGCTGAGCCACCCTGCCACCTGTTGGCAGGTCAGCAGCAGCTCGGCTTGGTCTGGGAAGCCCACAGGTCTTTTTTAAGGTGCTTTCTCTACTTGGAATGCATCCTAATCCTTGTAGCTAATGTTTATTAACAGTTTAAGATGCGTCAAAAGTATGCCTCCTGTATTAACAGCACCACAGTGTTATGTCAATCACAGCACACATTATATTGCATTAGAAACCTGTAAAGTTATGTTTTCCTTCATTAGACTGTAAGCTCCTTGAGGGCAGGGGCTATATCTTACTTGTCTTTGTATCCCCCATGTCTAGCACATCATTTATCAAGGAGCAAACACCCCAATCACAACTACCCTAAACACGTTCTAAAAATTATAACTGACTATTCTAATTATGATTGTATACTGCATACACTGTATCTATATGATGTATCTATTGTTTAAAAAACAAACTTAACATTAACTTTAAGTACTTGTAACAACAGAACCATAATGAGAAAACATTTTAATCAGACTTTCATAATAGATCAAATAATTCAAGAGCAACTATAAAAAAAGTTCCTGTAAGTATAAGGTAGTAATGGAAACAACAAAAAGCTAATTGCTTCTTAAATGTTGAGATATATCTATGGTACCTGTAAACCAGTCATTCTAAAATTACATATAGATCGAAGCCCTTTAATCCTACCTGCAGCATAGGAAAATATTCTATAAATTGTATTTAACATATTTAATACTGGAAACCATTTGAAATTTAAACAACTATTACAGCACTCCCAAATTATGGCACATTGTGAAAGGAAGCACATTTACCACAGAACACTACACAATGTAGCTGGCTAAAACACTATCATACCTCCAATTTGTTTTTTTCAACAGCAGCTTGTAGAGAAGGAGAGGCTACCAAAGGCTGAAGAGGAGCATCAGAGGAGGAAATCTGTGGAATGCAGATGAAAAGTCAGGAGGAAAAAAACAAAAAGAAGGTAATCAGAATTGATAGGCACAGGAAAGAAACAAAAACCCATGTACTTCTGAGACACTTACGCACTTAGAAATATGTTAATAAGGAAAAAGAATGCACAAGAAGAATGCATTGCTTTTTTTAAATTTCCATGTGAAATTTCTAAAAATAAAATATTTGTTACAGAACAGTGTATGACTTGAAATAGATTTCACTATGATATAAAATTTTAAATGTAATGAGACAAGGTCATACCAAAAATATTTTAAAAATAATTATGCTTCTCCAGTAACCCACTTTTAGTCAATGTTACTAAACTAATGCTCTGAAGCATGAAGACACATTGTCCCAGGTAGCAGGAGAGCACAAATGAGTGGGTTTTTTTTTTTAAACTTATAATAACTTTCAGGAATGGAAAATAAAACAGAGCTGAAGTAGGATAGTTAAAGTTTTAATCAACTGCTTAGGAAAACAGAAAAAAGGTTGGGAGGAAAAAAGAGTGGATTAATGCTATATAACAGCAGAGCAGTAGACAGATTTATAAAGCAATTTATATACTTCCTCCTTTAAGATCAGTACGCACAAACACCATTTCAAGTGCTGTACTTGAATTACCCCAACGCATTATGAGACAGTTATATATGTAGCAGAGGCAATTTATACATGAAAAAGGATTTCATCTAAAAGCCTTTTCACACATCTTCCAACACAATTTCTATATACGTAGTTGATCACTTTAATGGGAGCATTATCTTCCTGTTCTCTTTACTGCCAAAATATAACTGAAATACGTTTACAAAATGCGTAGTAGATCTTTGGAGTCATAAAACTGACATCTCTATATTGCCCTATCATATCAACAGCGCCTATGAGAAATTTTTAAAAATAAAAAGTGATATTATAGAAAGGTCATTACGTAATGTCAAAATAACTGTGAGATGACAAGTCTTTATTCAATCTGCTTGTTATTGATTTAGTTATGGGTATAATTCTTGAATCACAACACAAGACTATAAACTTTAGAGGTTTTTTTCCCTTGCACATTGTTGGCTGTTAAACTGTGCAAACTAGTCATTTAGTGACTACTAATGGAAATTACACATAGAAGAAAATATTTTAAAAGTTAAACTGCATCTTAAGACCTGGCTTCAAAGCGGATTTACCCTACTGGACATTTACTTGCTAAGAGATCTTTAATTGCCACCTTATGTAGAAAACAAAAGCACAGAAAATCATTTAAGATAATAACCTGTATCATAAAGACCTTTTTGCCCAAACTCATGTAAAAGCTGAAGATAAAAATATAAAGGAGGAATAGGAGCATTTAGTATGTCCAGGGTTACTACGAGTAATATGCCCACATTGGTGCCCAGCACCATGTAGTTACTTTAAAAGATGCAAAAGAAATAAAGTATTATTTTCTTCTATTTGAAGCTATAAACTAGTAACAATTCTGGTAAAAAAAATTTTTTTACTTGGAACATATTTTCCTTTGTTTTTGTCTTTATCTGAACTCTCTTTCCCCTTTAAGCCTCCTCCCTTAATTCATACTGACAGTACCACACAGCACTCAAAACCATATGGCCTATATATCATGAACTCCTTCCATAAAGCAGCACATACAACCCTCCCTGCCTTCTCAGAAGTACTATGTTTATATGACCAGACACCATATTCATTAACAGTTCATTGAAGTCACTCTTCACAATGACAACTACACCCTTAGGAATGAAGGAAGTACCATCGTAGCCCCTCTACATAAACTGATTCATGCAGGGCTTAGTTCCAGACACATTAAATGGCCTGGGGGGCAAGGCAGCAATATTTTAGAAAAAACAGCAAAACTTTTGGCGACTGTTTTTTGGGGTTTTTTTTAAGTTTACTGTTTTGTATTTTGCCACAACATTTTGAAATGTTTATGTTTCAGATGGGCAATAAATTTATCAGTGTTTTTAAAAATAGGATTAAAAAATTACTACCTTACACAGAGAAACAAGGTCACCTTTAGGCCCTTATTCTTGTTTAAAATAAGAAAATAAAAAGCGATAACACATATTGGCAGCAATAAAAAATGACAGCTAAAGTAGGAGACACAACAACTATAAATATCAGACACAAACACTATAAAGGTAAAGAAATTTGGAGGCATTTATTATGGGGAACAGCTATATCAAGCTTAACAGCCACTCAAGACATCTGTTTATGAGTACAAGTACAACCAGTATTCAAATTATCCCTCCTTATACGAGGTGTAACAATTAAGTTCGCGAACTTGTTGCAATGATATTGCTAACCTTTTTTATATCAGAGGGATTATTCATTATGAATTTGTTTGTACCAACTGGGCAAATGGTTAACAAAGTTTACTATTTGGAAGTGCTGAAAAGACTGCGTGAAAAAGTTACATGACCTGAACTTTTCGCCAACAATTCATGGCTCTTGCATCACCACAATGCACCAGCTCACACGGCACTGTCTGTGAGGGAGTTTTTAGCCAGTAAACAAATAACTGTATTGGAACACCCTCCCTACTCACTTGATCTGGCCCCTAATGACTTCTTTCTTTACCCGCAGATAAAGGAAATATTGAAAGGAAGACATTTTGATGACATTCAGGACATCAAGGTTAATATGACAACAGCTCTGATGGTCATTCCAGAAAAAGAGTTCCAAAATTGCTTTGAAGGGTGGACTAGGTGCTGGCATTGGTGCATAGCTTCCCAAGAGGAAGTACTTCGAAGGTGACTGTAGTGATATTCAGCAATGAGGTATGTAGCACTTTTTCTAGAACGAGTTCACGATCTTAACTGTCCAAACTCGTATATCCCCTTACATGCCCTAGTAGTCCTTTAAGTACCTTAGATATAAAATATTTATATTTTGTTTCATGTTATCTTTATTTTATTTAACCTGGTCTCATCTCCACTATGAAATTAATTTTCCCTGAGAGCAAAGGTCATGTCCTCTTTGTTTCAGTGACTATAATAAGTTATCAAAAATTATTTGAATGAATATTCACTCTATTACTGAGGACAAAACACTGGATATAATTATATTATGTAATTCTTAGTAATATATAAAGTTAATTGCTTGCACATTGATTGCCACAAAAAGGAAGAAATATTTTAAACTTGCTAGAATTTAAACTTTAAAAAATATCATTATCTTGCTTATAAATAAATAGGTAAAATAGATTTTCCCTTGGATTAAATGTGATTTTTGTGAACTTTTCTGAATTTTCCTTGCATTAATAATATAAACTCAAGAGTATACCGTCTTTTACCTTGAAATTTTTATTTAAGCCTACAAAAAAATGTAAAAAAAATTGTAGAATGAATACATCTATAAAGTTCACTAATATTCATCAAACATTAACATTATGCCATATTTGTTCTCTCTACATATACACACAAACATACTCAGCTGCCAGGTTTCACTGAGCCATTTAAAAGCGAGATACAGAGAACATTTTGATGGTTGCCAGATGGAAGGGGGAAGAAAGATGGGGGGGAAACGGCGAAAGGGATTAAGAAGTACAAATTGCCAGTTATAAAAATAATTATGGGGATGTAAAGTACAGCACAGGGAATATCGTCAATAATATTGTAATAATTATGTATGGTGTCAGGCGGACACTAGACTTATCAGGGTGATCACTTCATAAGGTATATAAATGTCTAATCACTATGTCGTACACCTGAAACTAATATAGTATTGTATGTCTACTGTAATTGAAAAATTTTTTAAATAAAGGGAAAAAACTGAGTTTGATAACTCAAAATGTCAGTGATGACAAAGACACTGATGTTGAAGATGCATGTGAAGACTTTGCATAAAGTTATTGCAATATACACGAGAGTGGGAGAAAGCAGTATTTCCACAGTAATATAATTTTCCATACTAGGGTATTTTAGATGCTATATGTATAACTTAATTGCTATATTAAATATTGTGAGCATAAAAAATAAAAATGAGTTACAGATATGACACCTGATCCCTAAATATTTTATGCCTGCAAACATCTCTTAGAGTAAATAATTTCTCTTAAAAAAGCATAATACCATTATCACACTTAATGGGGAAAAAAAAAATTCTGTAACAATCATCATTTAAAGATAAAACTGTTTTCCTATACATTACTACATAAAATAATTTTCAAATTGTTGCCAAGAAAAAAAAATACTATGAATATAGATATAATAAAAAAGTTCAGGATTTTTAAAATGGGTGCTTAATGGGAGGCAGTATGTTTTATAAAATATACTAAAATTACTTCTTAAAATTTCATATGAAAATATATTACTTATGTTTTAAAGTTAGTTCTTTTTTCCTCATAATGCTATAACTAAACTTAGTTTTATGGATATTATAATATCCTCAATATTGGCAATTTTTATCAATCTTTCAAATATTTCCTCTCTTATATCCATTGTAAATGCAGCCCAAACTCTACACACAGGGTATCTTTGCTCCAAAATGTGTATCAGTGATACAGTAAACATTTTTTAACGTGATTTTTCATGATCAAAGACACTATATTAAAATATCATTACTTTGTAAGTATTTGATTGAACTTTTTAGTATATTGTTTCTCCATATGGGCTGAAAAGAAAAACCCAGTTTCATGTAAAATGAGATGAAATTATTGTCTCTAAATTGCTTGTCCGATGATTTAACCACAAAATTAACTAACTTATAGCTTGCTTACTAATCTAGAAATCAAAGAAATGATTGCACCAATAAAGACATTTGTCTTAAATTGTAATTAACTGGGATGGGAAACTTTAATCAGAAAAAAAAAACCTTAAAAAGAAAGTAATATAACATATTTGATCTATAGTAAGGTTTCAACTGTTAGTTATCAAGAGGCTTGATAATAACCAATTAAAATGCCATGTTTTAATATACTTATCTCTGGACAGATCCATCAAAGGCCTTAGGGGAGTTTAAATTTGCCTTTTCTTCTTTTTCATTCGTTTCCAGAATGTAGTGAAATAATTTTCTTCCCCCTCTTTTACATTAGTGGCTTTATCTTTTTGCAAATTTCATAAAATCAAGTTAATTAAATGTCATTTAAGCAGTTATTAGACTCACAGAATACATTCCTTTCTGAATCAAGAGCTCTGCTTTGTGAGAACTCCTAAACATATGTGACAAAAAATTCCAATATTCGTATTTTAAAATGCATGCAACTAGTATATTTTTACAATAAATAAATTGAGCTGTACTGTATCTTAAATGTTCATGATCTAGTCAACAAATATCAATTGGTATAAAGATGAAGGTTTTACTTACATTTGTAACAGCTATAGCATTTTTATCGTAGTATTTCTTCTTTTCATATTTATCTCTGATGAAAAATTCCACCGCTCTGAAAACAGATATCTTAAGGAAAAGCATGTAATGTGTACACACCCCTTTATTCATTCCTCTACACAAAGCTTAGACTCTAAATTCATTTTTTCTACTCCCCAGTCTGTGCTTTCCTCATACTATTTCTGCAACTAAATTCTGTAACCTATGTTGTTTTCTGCCAAGAAAGTCTCTTTCAGGAAAGTGTCCCCATTCAACAAAACCACTCAACCTAATTCTAGAAAGAAAAGTTAACCATATTTCTCAATTCCACCACACTCCTCAGCTCCCCACCCCTCTCCCTAAAGCTCTAAATTCAATTAAGGTTCTTTTTCAATTTTCAATATAAGTAAAGAAACTAATACCTATATAGTTCCCACAGTGTACCAGGAATTGTATATATGTTTTCTATCATTTGTTTTCTTTAATCCTTCCACAACCTAATAATGTGCATATTATTATTTCCACATCATAGATGAAGAACCAGCAATTTGGAAAGATTAAACAATTGTGATTTCAATAATTAATGCTCTTTCCCACTACAAATGGCTGCCTCTGGTTATATCATAGAAGATTCCCTGTGTATTACAAAAATAATGGCCAATTTTTTTCTTGCAAAGATGAGGAATGGAAAAGCTAAAACCAAAGCTAATACTATTTGATCTTTTTAAAGTTGCCTGGACTAGCCTTAACTATTGATAAAGTAAGCCACTTCTGGTGGGATTTGAGAGTTTTGTTATTTGATATAGGTGACTTCTCTTACCACTCAATCACTGCTTTATCATATTCCACTAAAATGGGAATTCTTCTATCAAGGATTCTTAACCTTTTTAGTACGATGAACCCCACAGGTAAAGTCTGGGGACTCTCTTCTGGGGCAGTGCTTTTTAATGCATAAAATAAAATACACGGAATTACAAAGGAAATGAATTACATTGAAATACAATCTCTGTAGATCCCCAGGTTAAAACATCCTTCTGTTCAAAAGAAAAGGTACCGGAAGCAGTTAAACAATATATTTTCAGTCAATAACTCCATATTAGAAGTTAATAAAAGCCTTTTAAATTGACACTTGAGGAAACAGGTAATAGAGTTGACAGACCACTGTACAGTGGATATATGAGAGAGTTGAGGCAATATGAAAGCACTCAAAGGCCTTTCGTAAAGGCAAGTAAGACAGAAAACCTGAGCATTCAATATGTTAAGCTGAATACTTGAAAGCCACTTTTTAAAGATAGCTTTCTACAACCTAAGTATGTGAAAGGCACTTTAAATTATCTTTTTTTCTCCTCTTCACAACATATAAGGTAGGTGCCATTTCACAACTAAAGCTGGGGTATAGCAAGTTTAAAAAGTTCTCTGGGATTCTACAGTACAAAGGAGAGTTGTGATTCAAAATGAGAAACGTCTGACATCTACCTTTTCAGGATGTTGCTGCTCATCACAAGTTCATTTGTGAATCAGTTAATTTCTGGTAATAATAATAAATGCTTTAAAAATCTAGAGAAGACTGTCAAATTTGGAGGGCACCTTCACTTTCAAAATAGCCTTGGAGACTCTTTCAAGTGAAAGGCCCCAGAGGTGCTATAAGGCTGCGTATTTAAGATACGTGAACATTTTGGCAGCCAATTTAGTGCCAAAAACTTAGCAGTGTGCCAAGATTTTCATAAAATGCAACGGTATTTTATATAAACTATTTCACATGTAAATCAGATGAATGTTGTTTGTTCATGATTGTATATTCAAGTTCATATTACATTTTTCTAATTTTCTAACAGAAAAAATGAAACAATCAAAAAAGCTGACCCAATGAATGAGGTGTAGGAATGTGGGTGTATTGAGCAATTTTCATTGTCAAGACGTCTATTTACCTCCACAAAAGAGAAGAGAAAAAAGAATTTACCCATCAGACTGATGTCATTTTCACTCCAGGTAATAAGAAATACATTTGTTTGAAAATATTATATAAATATTTAAAAAACTAATTATATTTACTGTTAAATATAAATGTTATAACATAATGTGTATATAGTTATGTTTATGTTTAAATATCTGGGAGGAAAATAACACTGACATTTTTCCTTCTTAAAGATAGAAACAACAGTTTATTTTGGATATCATTTAAAGTGTACTACAGGGGCCGGCTGAGTGGCTCAGTTGGTTAAGAGCTCACTCAAAAGTTTGAGCTCTGAGCAACAGCGGTTCGAGTCCAGCCCGAGCTGAGCAGCCGCTGAGCTGCCAACAGGTAGCAGGATGGCTCAGCTTAAAAAAAAAAAAAAAAAAAAAGTGTACTACATATTAAAGCCTGAAAAGATTTCTCTACTCTCTTTTATGAAATGTTTATGACAAAGAAAAGATCATTGTTTATGACCCAAAAAATCATTATTATTAAGATTAGAAATACAGTACATAAAATAATTTAACCACCAATAAAAACTAAAATGTTAAAAACTATGATGGTTTTATAATTACTGAATTTGAAAAAGACAAACATTTTAAGTGTACAATCTTCTGGAGTAAAAAACAATACTAACATCTTATAAAATGATGTGTTGCTGTGAATTTTCAGAAATGATTGAAATCTTAATTTCTACTTAATGCATTTTATATAAAATATTCAACTATATCTGAGTCTAATTTCTGCTTATGATAAGAAACCCTCTCAGAAATTATCTAAGAAGCAATTAAAAATTATATGGGACAAAAGTTGCTGTTTTTCAAGGATATAAAACCAGACTAAAAATGAAGCATTAGGGCAGGAAAACTTACTAGGATCTTCCTAATTATTAATATAAAACATTATTTGTTAAGAAGCACACCACAAAGGGAATTTTTTAAATTCCATGGGATTCACCTGAGGAAAGACTGTGAGTTAGGGAACATGTTATGTCCTTGGTTGATCTCAGTTCCTACATGTCTCTTAGAGCAAAAACCTATCACATGGTCCTTATATATTTCTGAACAGGTCCCAAATTCAAGCCAATTCTTCACTGTTAATTTACCTAAAAAAACAATATTTTATTCCAGGGATCAGCAAACATTTCCTTAAAGCTCCAGGTAGTAAATATTTTAGGCTTTGCAGTATAGTCTATGTTGCAACCACTCCACTCTGCCTTTGGAGCTCCAAAATAGCCATAGAAAATTCATAAATGGACATGACTGTGTTCTAATAAACTTATTTATAAAATCAGTAGAGCTGGCTCATAGGCTTATAGTTATTGATTCCGCAATTCTATTCCAATGCTAGAGAAAAAAGACTAGCCAAACTGGATTCATAAAGTCTCTGTGTCTGCAAATTGCCATTATGGTCACCACCCCTCTGCGGAGGATACATTCCAAGACTCCCAGTGGATGCCTGAAACCATGGATAGTACCAAAACCTAGATATACTAATTTTTTTTCTATTCATACATACTGATGATAAAATTTAATTTGTAAATTAGGCACAGTAAGAAATTAACAATAACTAATAAAAAAAGAGAACAATATATTGTGATAAAAGGTATGTGAATGTGGTCTCTCAAAATATCTGGGATTTTCCATTTAATATTTTTGGACTGTGGTTGACCAAGAGTAACGTGGAACTGCAGAAAGTGAAACAGATAAGAGAGGGCTACAGTATAAACAATTTGAGAGATTTTCAAGGGAAAGTAATTCCCAAAGAAGATGGTCTCCAATGTCTATCCTCATTTATGGTACTAGTAGGCACTTGCTAAAAACTGGAAGTTGTTGTGACCTTGAAGTTGGCTAATCTTCTGAACATATACCTAGCTATGTGAAAACGATAATAATACTCATCTCACAAAGTTGTTGAGAGTTTATACAATAAAACACTTAGTTAGCACAGTACCTAACAAACAATAAGCATTCAATAAACGTCGTTTTCATTTTTATATAAATTTATGTCTGTTTCCTCACCTTTAAAATGAAGATAACACTAAGACTCATCTCACAGGATTACTGTAAGAATGAAATAAGCGAGTGTACGTTAAGAACTAAGAACAACAGTGCATGGCACATAGTGTGTGCTATTTAATTTTTAGTTCTTATTATTAATAAATGCATTTTGATAGTCAAATCTTTTAAAACATAGGGCCCATGGTAGAGGGAGGAACTGGACAGCAGATATTGTGTTAAGGGCTAAGATAACTTGCATATCACAAGTTTGAATAGATGAGCAAATGAGAAACAACAACAAAAGCAGTAATGAATTTGGATAGGGAAATACTTAACTTCATTTTCCAGTCTCCAGGTGTCCTTTGAGACATAAGACTTAGTTATACTAATAGGGATCAATAATACAACTCCAAAAATTAGAAATAGAATAGTAACATTTCCAGAGAATCAAGGTAAGCAATATATTAATAACAATTCAAATTTAAGTGGTTAATCTGGGATTTAGTAAACAAACAACAAAATACCCCAGAATCTTCCCCATGCCTATAGTAACAAAACAGTCAATACCGGACCCTAATCGTCCCTGTCCTCAAAACTAACAAATGGTACTATACAAGCGCAGAAAAATGTTAACATTACTATGTATTTTATCTTTTAACATGTAATTATTAGTATTTTAAGATTTTTTCCCCTTTATTTAAAGATATCACTTAAAAGACAACTAAATTAATATCTACACCCAAGAAGAAAATCTTCCAGTTCTAGACACATACCACTGACAGCAGTAAAACTTTAAAAGCTCCAAGGAGAACTGCTGATTAGCTTTGGTGCACAATAGATCTCATGGAACTGAAGTAATTAAAGTTTTTAGATAAGACAAAATATCCTAATAATGAAAAGCTTAATGTAAAGCTTTATCATTTGTCATGCACTAGTATGTGAAGCCTATAATTAACCACATCCCACAAGAGAAATTACATTTTCACAGCAGCTTTTGCTTAACTTTTATAAATTGTAAAGCTTTTAAAATGATGAATTTTGTTAAGAATGCTGTGATTTCCCATATTATGTGAGTTTTGGTTCCACTTGCCTCTAGAGATGAGACAACTATATTTAAAATCAGTGCAAGTGCAGAGATGTGGGGCTTTTAAAAGAACACTGAGCTTTAAAATGATTCATGAAATAAGGAAAGGGGACAGGTTTTCTTACTAGTCTCCCTAATACAACCTCCAAATCAGTGTTTCATAATTAAAAGGGACAAAAGTGATATTGCTTTAACTAAGGTAAAAAAAAGAAAATTAACACTATAGTGTTACATTAGATACAGGAGCCAGTCTCATGGTCCAAGAGATGTCATCTTATACTCATATCATTAGTCATCTACCTCAAATTTGTTTAGACAAAATACCTCCTAAGGTTTCTGACAACTATTAGATTATCTTTTTGTGAACAGTAAGAAGTCAAAACCTCATATAAATATGACCATAATTTGTAAATGCTTTAGAAGTAGGAGCATTTAGTTTGAAAAGTCAAATAAGCATGCTGAGCTAAAGTAAAAATACACATAACCCACAGGCCTGAGCTGAATCATACCAGGTACTCAAAAGTTTAAAATCTTCACCTAGATCTTCACCTAGTCTCAGAGTCCCAAACTATAAGCCTATCTATTTTTAAAGGCCATCAAGACTCAAATATGGTAACACTGATTTTACTCAGACTTTCATCATTAAATAATATTCAAGTGCCCATAAACAGGAGGGAAATTCTGGAGGCTTTGGAAAGTTTCTTAACAGCTTTTTGAGCATCCCACCCTCCCCCACCAAAAATGAAAATATAATGCTCTCACTGAGTTATTTTGAAAATTAAAAGATACTGTTCATAAAATACTAAGCTCAGTGCCTGGCAAACAGCAAACCCTTATTAAGTAGTAAAGCTACTGCAGCTGTTTTCAACTTTATATATTCACTGTGTCAAAGGTCAAAGATTTATCAATACCAGGTACCAGCTACCAATCAACTCACTATAAAAAACTTTCCTGGGGCCAGCGGAGTTAAAAACTGGCTTGGGACACCAGAGGGCCCAGTTCGGATTCCACATATGCAGGCCAGTGACACTGCCCTCCACAACTAAGATGCTGAACAACAGCTCAACCTGGAGCTGGGCTGCCATGAGTTGCCGGCGACGGTGTAGGCTGCAGCCCCTGTGGCAGTGGGTTGCCATGGGCTACCGTGTGTAGCCAGCAGCCAGCGTGAGCGGCCAGCAGCCGCAGTGAGCGGCCGTCCAGAAGCCGGCGACTGATCTGCCTCGCCCGGGAAGAGCGCAATGATGGTGCCAACTTGGGCCAGTGAAGCAACGTCCTCCACAACTAGACTGAAGAACAAAATGACAGCAACTTGTCTGTTCCCCTTCCCCCAATTCCCCAGCGCTGTTCCCATCCCCCCAATTCCCCAATAAAAATCTTTAAAAAAAAAACAAACAACAAAAAAAAGAATTTAAAAAATAAATAAATAAAATAAAAAACTTTCCTGAAATTTTCAGGTAAGGACCAAATATTTTAAAATATATCAGCAAAAAAATACTAGCACATATAATTCACTATCTCATTAGTCATTTACTTCTTTAAGGTTCATCACATAGAACCGATGGTAATTACTTAAAAAATAGTATTCCTACCAACATATACAAAATGGTACATAGAAAAGTTCAATATAAGAGGATACCAAAAAGCTATATGTTGTCCTGCCCTGCATATTTTCAAGGCTTATTTGAAAATACATGGAATCATGGTGATGGACTGAGTAACTTGGAAGCCTCTTTCATCCACAAGGCACCACATAATAGTACCTCCAAAATTTCAGTAACTTCAAGTGATTTATCCTGTAATATTCAAGAGAAGTCTAAAGACCCCCAGCCCAAACCAAACCAAGCCCGACACATATACACACAAACTTCCAGAAAAGGGAGATTCTTTAATTTGAGGGATCTTATATGTCAACTCAGGCTGGGAAGTGAGAAGCAGAAAGAAGAATAAAATCAGTACAACCAGCAAGCGGTTGGTAATAATCACCTAGGATATTATCTGTTTGCTCTGCCATGCTCTGTTCCCCAGGGTTCTGTCCTAGGCCTTCATTTTTCAGAGAAAGAAAACAGCTTTCCCAAATTCTCAATAAACCCCCCCCCAAAATTAAAGGACCACTGCCCTCGGTAAATGTAACTTTACGCAGCACTTTTCTATGCCTTACACGCTAAGTGACTCTCCCATCTGCACTGCATTTCCTGCTTTCTTGTAGGGTCCAGAATCATGTTTCTAGTCAGTTAATGGGTATCTCCATGTATGTAACCAACAGACACCTCAACCTGCCCAGTCATGCATGGCTCATTAGCTTTCATTTCTAACTCTTAAACCTTCATCTGGTACTGAATTCCTTCTTTCCACTGAATTCCACAGAACCTCAGCCAAGCTAGAAAACTTGGGGTCATCTCAGTGTCTTTCTCAGAAACAAAGCTGATTTTAACCTAACCCAACCGCTCCTGCTTTTCCAACTTCCTTCTGATCTTCCCAGTCTCTTCCTGTCCATTCTCAATGCCACTATCTAATTTATATCTTCATCATTGCTCATTTCAGGGCTATACTGGTATTCTACATGGTCTCTCTGACTCTGAGATCTCCTTCGACTAATCTTCCTCATGGTAGAGAAAATGTTCCTAACGTGTCTCCTGCTTCAAGGCTTTTCAAATCCTTCAACCCTTTGGGTCAATGAAATGAGTTCCAAAGTGCTCTATATAGTAATGAAACCCTTGACAATCTGAAAAATAAGCTTCTACTGCCATTTGCCCCACAAAACTTAAACTCTTGTCACATCAAAACCTTAAAATATCATGTTCATCACACCTTAATACTTCTGCTCACACAATTTTTTATGCGTGAAATATACCTCTCACTCTTACCCTAGAATCTTGCTATAATAAAAATAGCCTTGGATACCAGATTGCTAAATTTTTAGGAAGGGGGTAGGAAAGCAGAAACAGAACAAGTCAAATACGAATACTAATTTTTTAAATGTACAAGCATAAGAATATATACAATGATCTGTATCTCCATGTGAGAAAAGATAACCCTTTTTTTGACCACACAAATTGTTTTAGTATACAAATGGGTAATGTATAAGTGATCTTTAAGAAACTGCATTTTACTGTCAAAACTACAAATGTCACCTTTGGATAGAATCACAAATACTTACAATCAATTAGATAATCTTATTTATAGAGCAGCACAATTTTGATGAGCTGTTTTCTCAAACTTCAATATGAGTTTGAGAGATCCTATAAAATCAAATGATTTTATCTTTAACAAATGTGAAAAGCATCCTAACTAAAATGTCTGTGAGAAAATATTCTATTCACTCATTAGAGCAGATTTGTAAAGTAAGCCTATTTGTTCAACGTAAGCAAAGATGGAATGTCAGTAGTAATTATTAGCATAAATTACTTCAGCACTTCCACTTACACTAAATATGTAATTTGCCTTTTAAATTAATACCTGCCAAACTGCTTCACATAAATATAGTACTATATAAAAGTGATCAAAGAAAATCCATTTGGAAATTATTTTTAAAAATACTCAAGATGCTCACAAATCAAATCTCTAATAAATAAGGTAAAATAATAAACAATATATACTCTCCAATCAAGAGTTTGAGGTCAAGAAGAATCAGCCATATTTCAAACTTAATAATAATTACATATAAAATACTATTTAGATCATGTATTAAAATTCCTAATAAAAATTTACTACATTAATACAAAGCACAGCTCAGGGCATATCAATTTCTATATTTAATGAACAACAGTATTATAAAGGTCACATCTTCCTAAATACAAACAATTCAAATATGAACTGTAAAAGTAAGTTAATTCTTTACAAACCCACAATAAAGAAATACTAAAGGATACTGATCTGTCTGTGGTCTTCGAAAGTTCTCTGGAAGATTGGCTTCATAGAGTAGTCTTGCTTTAGTATTTCCCATATCTTGCATACACTATAATAATAAAAAAAATAAAGTATTTTCATTACTCATATGAATATTAAAAATTAATTCCTATACAGACAGATATATACCAGGGGTGCCAAAAAAATGTATACACATGATTTGTGTTCATTTTTTGTTATTATATATTATTACAATTTTAATACAGGTTTTTCCTTTCTTAAAATGTGTACATGTTTTTGGGGCACCCTCTGTGTGTGTGTGTGTGTGTGTGTGTGTATATATATCTATATCTATATATATATATATATATAGATATAGATATAGATATAGATATAGATATATATGCACACCCAAACACACATATATACAAATACCAGGTACCACTTATTATTTCCAATATGCATTTTTATTATATCTTTAGAAAAATAATTTAAATCATAACTATGAAATTAATTATTCAAGTTCAAAACAGAACCATATTTTTTATCCTTCACATTTTTTCAACATATGGGAGTCCACAGTTTTCTAATATATTTTTCTGTGAATACAATACCATCTTTATTTATATTCACTACTTCCTAAAAGTGAATTCCCTGGGTAGTTCGTGGGCAGTATTATTACTATTTTAAATATACCACTTGAACAACACTGCTGTTTCCAAGGTAACAACTCAAGATTAAATTTTCTTTGTTTTGAGCTTCAAAATACTCTGGGATTTCATGATTTACAATCAAGATCACTATGGAGAGCAGACAAAAGATAAATAGTGCTACCCCTGAACTCTACAGAAGTGAATTAATTTCTTTGAGGTTATTAACCTCTGAGATTCTGCTGAAAGCTATGGATCCTCTCCCTACAAAAACACTGTGACCAATGGCCAACTTTTACATACAAGTTCAGGAGATTCTCCTTAAATTATAAATCCCAAGAGTAAGAACCAATGCCCAAAAGGCATAAAATAATTTGATAATCATTTCGACCTGTTTAAGTTTCAGTATCATCTGTGTTATAGTAAGGACTAGCCAAACAGTACTTCCTGGATATTCTATTACATTAGAAACTAAATTAACATTTACAAATAAGTCATTATTCTATTATTATGTTACATTATTTACATAGAGCTTAAGCTCCTTAAAATGTTTTAATTGGCAGAAAAATCAAGTTTTTATAATTCTTTTTTCTTTTTGATTAATTTCCTAGATACACATACCCACACCCCCAAGAAGACAAATCCAGATTTAACAGATTACTAGATTTCTACCTTGAGTTGTAGCCCTCAAGTGTACAAAGAACTTTGTTTTACTTCAAATAAAAAATACAGTGATTTTTCTCCCAACTGTGTTTTGTTTTTGTTTTTGTTTTTTTCTATTTAAAAAAATATTTTTATTAAAATATAGCCAACTGTGAGTTTTAAGGTATGCAAAATACTAATATACACTCACTGCTGGATGTCTATTCCACCCTACCTCAATCTAAGTATTCTCTCATAGTAAATGAGATTTCTGAGTCACTCTTCTAGAGATAATAAGAAAGTAAAGTAGTAGGGGGCTGGGAAATATGAGGGATAGTAAAGTAAGAAAGAATTAAAGGGTTTTTTGTTATTTAGCTCTAGAGGTAAAACAGAAGCTAAGGCAAAATAAACCTAAGCTTCAAAAGTATATAAGATGCTAGTATACTGCAAGTCAACTATAATTTAAAAATAAATTTTTAAAAAAGTGTGTAAGATGAAGAAAATGTTTGTATAACGTGAACTAACAGTACAAGGTCAAAGGATTCTCCTACATCATGACATACTCTAGCATGAAGTTAGTATGAGCAGAGCTAAGATGTAATTCTGTGGCGGGGAAGAAGAGTTAAGAAACTGTTCAGTATAGCCTGCCCTTCCTGAAAAAGAAACAAAATGTTTTCTATCTCAAGCATTCATATGATGCTGTATCTTTGGGCCATAGTGGGAATTTGGAAGTAGAGATGATCCAGTTATATAATCATAAAGGTATTAAACATTTGGAAAGAATTAGACCAGGAAAAAAATAATCTTAGTTTGAACAGTATTTGCAATGAAGCAAAAATGACTTAGATACAGCTCACAGAAACTATGAATGTAAGACAATTTGAAAAGTTTCTATGAAGCAAACAAAAAATATGGAAACTTGAACAAAAATTAATAAGACTAAACACAGTATCTGCTATATATACCATATCTCATTGATCCTATGTTATATTTTTCTTCACATTTTAACATTTATGAAATATTAAATCATCTTACAATTGATACTTTCTTGTAATGGATAATTTTTTATTAGTACATAAAATGGAGGTGCATCTTACAGTCAGCGATATCTTATATTCAAGGAATATGACTGTACACATTTTATATACAATATTCTCTTTAGTTAATGTAGGTCATTAATATTTTATTTTGTCAAAATTAAAAATAATTAGGAACAAGGCGTACATGTACATTATACCATGTTATTTAATGTTGTTCTATGGGTGCTATAAATTACATTAGACAGGAGGAAAAAAGTGGTATAAAACTCTGAAAGGGAGAAGTGATGTGAAATTAGTTATTTTTACAGGAGACCACTGCCAAAAAATGGCTGATTTCAGGTGTGTGCTTGTTAGTTGGGACTGGGGGAAACAAGGATTCAGTGACATCACAGATGTAGAAAGATCATTTTGTAAGGAAAAGGAATATATTGGCTAAGCTCAAACAGTTTCTCAAAAGTAGAATAGAGTAGGTAGAAGGAAGGTCAGCAATGAAAAAATCAGTAGAGATGAAAGGTTAAACAGTTTGGAGATGGTCAGAACTAGGGGGTGATAACAAGAGCTGGCATTTTAAAGAGGTGATAGAAGTATGGTACAAACTAGCTGTCCTCAAAGTTTCAAGGCGTAGATAAAGGCCCTATGGAATACTTACAAAAACTTATTCTATTTGCCCTGAAGAACAAACTCAGGTAATCAGCAGAAGAAAATAATGAAAATAGCCTAACGACTACAATGACAAGCTTTAGCCTCAACTCTTTATTTTTATATATAATATATATTGTAAATTGTATATATATGTTACACATATTACATATACATATATGGCATTTACCTTTCAAAAAACATGATTTAGGTATTATTACCCTAATTTGACAGCAATGGAAATTGAGGCTGATGTTAGGTAACAGCCCCATGATTGTAAGTCTCTGTGAGCACTTAACTTTTGATAGAACCAACATCAGCCATCAGTAGGTTAGCTATCTCAGGCTGCATCCAATAAAAGTAGGAACTATATCCTGCAGGGCTTATAAACACCAGGCTCTTCACTTTAGCAGCTCAGTTTTCATTTTACAGATGAGGAAACTAAAGCACAAAGAGGCTCTCTGATTTCTCTGATGGGGAATACAAGGAATAAGTTACAGCATTGAGACTAGGATCAAGTTCCCTCAGTCCCAATTCTTACCACCATCCACAGCTAGTCAAAACAAGTATCCAGGAAATTTCAACACAAAATAGAATACTGTAAGTACTGCCTCCATTATTAAAACGCCATTCTTGTTATTAAAACATTAGTCCTTTTCTTTCAGGTTCTCATCCAAAATGCTTTAGCAAAATGCACTGTTAGAAAGGAGGATGTTAGGGCCGGCCGAGTGGCGCGCTGGTTAAGAGCTGGCTTGGGACGCCAGAGGGCCCCAGTTCGGATCCCACATATGAGGGCCAGTGACACTGCCCTCTACAGCTAAGGTGCTGAACAACAGCTCAACCTGGAGCTGGGCTGCTGTGAGTCGCCGGCGACGGCGTAGGCTGCAGTCCCTGTGGCAGTGGGTTGCCATGGGCTACCGTGTGTAGCCAGCAGCCGCAGTGAGCGGCCGTCCAGAAGCCGGCGACTGATCTGCCTCGCCCGGGAAGAGCGCAATGATGGTGCCAACTTGGGCCAGTGAAGCAACGTCCTCCACAACTAGACTGAAGAACAAAACCACAGCAACTTGTCTGTTCCCCTTCCCCCAATTCCCCAGCACTGTTCCCATTCCCCCAATACCCCAATAAAAAAAATCTTTAAAAAAAAAGAATTCCAAAACCTATTAAAAGTATTTTGTCCCTGTCAATAGTTTCTCTGCATAATCCAGTACATAGAAAAATATCTGCCCAAAGCCTCACACATCACTTTCAATTTCAAAAAAATACTATTTGAACTGAAATGCTGACAAGCATCTATGGTCTAATATAGTAACATCACAATCTAACACAGACCAAGCATTTCTATTCTTAAAACTTTTAAGTAGAAAACCTTTCATACCCATTCCTAGTTTTTGCACTAGAAACAATAAAACCTATATTCTAAATGAGTTATAAGTTTTCCATGTTTTACAGAAACTGAAGAGAATTGGGATTGTGAATTTAAAGTTTTAATATGCATCTATTTGTTGAATTTGTGTAAATTAATAAACTAAAACATATAAAATATAACTAAACTTAAAATCAATATAATAAAAAGTGGGAATAGATAATAAATAGGCAAAATCAATAAGTAGGCAAACAAATGTAATGGGAAATTTTATTTTTATGTAACATTACTGTGTTTTTTAAAAAGTCACTGTTTCATGTCAATGGGGCATCTCTAGCGAAAAAAGTAGTAAATAAGCAACACATACAGTTTTACTGAAAAAGAACTTTGAAATATGTATGAAGGTAAAAGGTAATAGGAACAGATAGAAATAAAATGATAAAATGTGCCCGAGTTTAAATCATTGTCAATATCAGAAAATAATAATAAAAGCCAAGATAAATGACAGGCCACTTGATATTCCAAGTTAATGATTCATTCTCCTGAGAATAAAATTTGACAAAATTTTTTCTTTTCTTTAAACTTTTCAAATCTGGAAAGCAGAGCTCTTTGTGGAACCCAACTTACTGATACAACTACTTCTGGGTATGGCTGTTTGTCCTTCCCCAACTAAAGCCAAATACAGCCCAGGCCAGCTCCGGGGCTATGTTCAGAACTAGGGCTCCTTGGACCCCTTCTCTCCACCTCTGTGTATCGTCCCCCTTTCTCAGTCCCTACCTCCTGTCTGTCCCTGCGTGAATCCTGCACTTTCTCCCTCAGATACTAATAGGTACCTGGTCAGCAACCATTTATTGTTAAATTAAAATTCACATTAATGTATTAATTTAGGAAGCTATCTGGATAATTTTCAGAAAATTTTATGTGTGTACTGATTTGCCCTTCTGGATTTACTGGGTATTTTAAAAAAGAGGACTAAGTGGAAAAAAGAAAAGCAGCAACAAAATAAAGAACTGAGATTACTAACTGCATTTTTGCAAATGATTAGGTTACAATGTGGCAATCAGATCTTCTAAATTGCCAAAGGCAAAAACCCAAAACATTAAAATATCAATAAAATCTTACACGTTAGTGTATAAAGGAAGGATGCTGAGCATGTCTATGTTAAGTCTGGGGGAAGAAAGGTAAAATCATGTAAATTAAAACTCTTCTTCCCAATTTTCTGAGGAATAGATGGGAGAAAATAAGAATCTTACCTCCAGTTCAAAAGGTTATTGTGTAAGGATATGAAAACAACTAAAAATGTGTACCACCTGTATGTCTGTGTATACGAATAAAATATTTCAGGAAGAATATACAGAAACTGATAAATACAGTTGTTCCTAATGAGAAAAACGAGATGATTGAGGGAAAAAAATGGGAGGGGGAGGAAGATTATTCACTTTATACCTTTGGTACCTTTGAAGTTTGTAAGATGTCCATATTTCCCATTCTCCCAAACAATAAAATAACTAGGGGGGAGGGGCTCTATTAATCCTGCATTGCTTCTAAATAAAATACTATCCAGAGGGGGCTTACTTTAGCAAGAGCATCCAAGTAGCATCTGAATCTGAGCAAGGAGACCCTCTTCACTGGTATCCTATATTCCTACCTGGAGAACAAAGTCTTCTAATCAAAGAGATTATGAATCAAATCAAATTAGTACATTTTTATAACCTTACAGAAAAAATACTCTCAAAGTACAAATATGGCATTTATTTATGGCTTTCCCAGGATCATCATCTTCTTAAAGAAACAGTATTGTTGCTGCAGATTCCATCATTGAAAATTCAATGTTTTGCTTCTTAAAATTTCAATGCATTTGTTCTTGTATGGGAGACAGAATACTATTTGCTCTACTATTTTATGTTCATTAAAATTTTTAGAACACAAAGACTAAGATTTTCAAACTGCCTTGGCTAGATGCATATTTAAAAAAGAAAACCTCAATTAAAAAGAGAAAAATTAGTATTTGTAGTCCCTGAATAAATTCTTCATGTCAGTAACTCACCTCTACTACCACTTGAAATTTTCCAGAATAGTTCTCTATCTTCCTCTCAAAAGCCACCAGGATTTCTTGCATAGGAGCAAGGTTTTCAGGACTGGTTTCAAGATCTTTTGGATTCCAGCTGCTGGAAAAGAAGGGCCACCATTTTTGGTCTTGGGAACTCTTTGGAACTATTTAATACAGAGTCCATTCCTTCAGTTTTTATAAAAACTGTGTTTTAGGGGAGTTGTTCTCTTTCTGTTTTCATTGTTCTTTTTAAGAACAAAGTAAGTGAACCACACATATTTAAAATTTAAAATTTTAAAATGATATGTAATTAGAGCTACTAGTTTTCATTATTATTCACAATTTCTAGACATTCTCAGATCGTGATTTATCTGTTGCAGCATTTGATAGTTGCTACAAAGTTGAAGAAGTTTCACATCACAGTCTTTTGTCATCTGTACTTACTATGAAATTCATACCACTGGAAGTCTAGGAATAAACCACTACTTTCATCCTAGGTATTTAAGGCCCAGCTCAGGAGTCATCCTGGATTCTTTCCTCCTCTATCAGAAGTCTTAGTGATTCTAACTCTTTAATATTTCTTGTAGGCTTCCCCTGATAGTCAACCCCATTGCCATTACTGTAGTTCAGGATCTAGTCACTCTATTACCTAAGCCACCAAAGAAACAAGCCCATCAGACTTATGTTCTTAAAAGGAATGTAACATTAAATGTCATTCTTCAACCTAGAACATTTTAAGAGTTCCCTGCTTTGACCCTATCCCCACTCCTTATCATTCACAGGATCAAGACCAAACCAGCCGCTGGCTGGACATTTCACCTTTACCACCTATGATACACATAACTGCACCCAATGTTCTGTTCATAGGAAATTACCTTACTTTCTAAAATGCAACATGCTTTCTCCATCTTTCTGTCTAAAAGGAAATATGTTTAAACTTACCGTATCACCAGACTATTTTTTTTTAAAAAAGGAGCCACTACTATGTAACTTGCTGAAGATCACCCACCATTTAGTTAACAAAGCCAAAACCAGAACCCAGTTCTATAGAGTTCCAGCCCAGTGCTTTGACTATGTCTGCTACCCTCTATCATTAGTCTAGTCCATACAAAGCAGGGAAGAGAAGTGATTACACCTTTACAATATTATGTGCAATGAAATGAATAATAATTATGTTTCCAGATGAACCATTCACACAGGTCAGTATACACTACTACCTAACAATTTCCTACGGAATATAGCATTCTATATGCTGATATATAAGCCCTTACCTTCAAATAATTTATTCCTCCTTTAGTAATACTCTCTCAGTTCTACCTAGTTAGACAGTACAAAAATAACAGAATTAAATTACTTAAAGACTTCCACTGAGTAACATCTTACCATGCTTTTCACTGCTCTGACCCAAAAAATTATAGCCAGTCACTAGGAAAAGAGGATTCTAAAAATGATTACTGACCTTTTTAAAAGTTTAATCTTAAAAACAATTAAATCAAGAGAAAGAAGAAAACACAGTCCACAATCCTGCACATTCATATTCAAGATAAATGTAACTTTTTCCCAAATGGATTATCTAAAAATGCAAACTGCTTATTAAACTTCACAGATTAAATTTATTATAGACAGTATCACATTTCTTTCTTCACCTTACTCTGTACATGTGGACAATACATAAAGCTGCCCCCATGGGCTGGCCGAGTGGCGCGATGGTTAAGAACTGGCTTGGGACGCCAGAGGGCCCCGGTTCGGATCCCACATATGAGGGCCAGTGACACTGCCCTCTACAGCTAAGATGCTGAACAACAGCTCAACCTGGAGCTGGGCTGCCATGAGTCGCCTGCGACGGCGTAGGCTGCAGCCCCTGTGGCAGTGGGTTGCCATGGGCTACTGTATGTAGCCAGCAGCCAGCGTGAGCGGCCAGCAGCCGCAGTGAGCGGCCGTCCAGAAGCCGGCGACTGATCTGCCTTACCCGGGAAGAGCGCAATGATGGTGCCAGCTTGGGCCAGTGAAGCAATGTCCTCCACAACTAGACTGAAGAACAAAAAGACAGCAATTTGTCTGTTCCCCTTCCCCCAATTCCCCAGCACTGTTTCCATCCCCCCAATTCCCCAATAAAAATCTTTAAAAAAAAAAGCTGCCCCCTTGCTTTGCTCTTCTCTGAGAACACATTTAATGATCCTGGTGAGGGGTTAGCATAAATTGAATCTAAATCAACTTAAAAAGTTATGTATATACATTAGAGGCCATGATTTGAGAAATTTCATCAGCTTGATGGAACTATACTGAGCACTCTCTCCACAAAATAAGAGAAAAGTTTCTTGACCTTGGGTTTTTTTGAATAATTGTTATCAAGAATTGTGTACTGAAAGCTTATTATGTGCCTGGTTATATAAAGCACTATGAAAATTTATCTAAGGGCCAATCTCTTGAGAAATTAAACAATGTTCTAACACCTACAGGTCAAATGTGGTTAAATCACAGAACTCTTCAAATTAGCTTTTTTTAAATTGGAATTTCTTTGTATTAAATATTGCTTGTCATAGAAATTCTGTAATAGCAGTGACAATTTTTGAAGCTCCTCACACACAGACAAAAAAATTACAATTAGAAAAAAACAAAAACCCATGTACAATATTTACAACAAAACTTGGCCATCACACGGCAGAGACAAGGCACTAATGATCATTAGACCTGCATGATGCCTGCAATTAATATGGACTTTAGGGTGGATCTGAGAATAGAATAATGAAATAGTGAAGAGATACAAACTGGAAATTACAGTGAACCAATTTGAAAACATATATGAAACTGAAAGGGTTTTTACCCAATCCAATAATAAGTAAGTGCAAAGGATTCACAATAAGCTCAAAATGGGGGGGGGGATGGTCTAGCCTCTAAGAATTATCACAATTTTTTTTCCAGGACAGGGCCCCACACTGAGGAGAAACTACTGTGAAATGATTCAAAATGGAGCAGGATAAAAATAATGGAGATAACGGAAAACAAGGTACAGATGAAAGTGGCAGAACAGAGCAAGAAAATCTCAGAAAACAAGTAACCATATTTTTAAATATTACATGAAAACAACTGAAGAGAGAGATCTGTGAAATTAGAAAAGCTATCTTGAATATCTATTCCTTTTAAAAGTAATGGAAAACTAATGCTACATAAAAATAATCAACAGAAAAGAATCAAGATCAAATCTCAAAGTTATTAGAAGAATAAGCAGCAGAATTACATCTCTTCAATGAAACTACACTAAACCAAATATGCCCAGAAAACAGATCAAAACTGTAAATTACTAATTCAAAATGAGCTAAAAGACATATACAAGATATTTAAGAACATATAAAATGAGTTAAAAGACATGTGAAGTTACAAAAGAACAACTAAATCAGAAATTAGAAACACTGAGATTTAAAATAAAAACTCAGAAAAGCATTAGGAAAAAAAATATTTCAGAAACGAATATGAAAACAAACACAATAAACAATGCCTTAAGAAAACTGAAGGGGCAAAAGAAGAAAATGTTTTATAAATATTTTTAATAGAAAATAAAAATAAAATAAAATAAAAAGAGAATAATGAAAAGGATCATACAGAAAGTGACAAATATGGGAGTCCAGCAATGACGATCCAACATACAGGTAAGAGAATCACTTAAGAAGAAAACTCAAGGAAACAGAATACTAAAAAAATAATTTTTAAAAAGTCACTGAAATAAAAAAAAATAATTTTGAAACTACATATACAAAGTGCAAACCAACATATACTTGTACCATGCAAACATTAAGCAAAACAAGGCCTCAATGGCTACAGGAAAATGCATAATAATATGATATACCTATACCGCTGCTATGCAACAAAAAGATAATCTGAGCCTGTTATAGTGCTTTAAATTTTCTAGTAGTCTCATTAAAACTAAAATCAGGTACAGTTAATTTTAATAATATATTTTATTTAATGCATGTTTCTCCTCTGCAGAACTCCCATGGAAAACATAATAACTTAATCTCACCTTCATCAATGCAATACATTCTTGGATCCTGTTCCAAGTAAAACAAACCTGCACAACTGCATGATTCATGTCAAATTCAAGTTCTAACTGCCTATCAACAGAAACATTCAGAAAATTGGGTGGACAGAAAATGAGAGGGAAGAAAGCTTCTATTCTTTTGTTATAATAGTAAACAATGATGTAAAAAGAGCTGGGTTTAAAAACCTTTCTTTCCAGCCAAAAATGTAGTCAAAGCTAAAGTAAAAATAGTAAAGATATGAAAAGAGGGAGTGAAAATGCCTACAAAATGTTTTGTCAAGTTCACGAAGGATAAATCATATGCCTATGGAAACTGGGCAATTTCACATGTAAAGTTCCCCAAGATATGTTTGATAAATGAATAAATTTTAGTTGTGTGGCTTTGGTGTTCCCAAGAAAATATGAAGTACCATACCATAAATGATACTAGTAAATAATAAACAAAGAATCTGCAAGAGAAGATTACTAAAAGATTTATAGATACACAAAGTATTAAATGTGGTCCAAAAGTTATCAATAAATACCAAATATATGGAATATCTGTTACAATATGGACAATCTCACCAAGATGTTTTATTAGGCAACACAATTTACAAGACTCTCTATAAAGTAAGCTAAGAAACTGGAGAGCACAAATAATGTTTCTCTATAATAAAAATAAGGTGTTCTTCCCTTTAACTCCTTTAATGCAGACACTGAAAATTGATTAAGAATTTTTAAATAATGGGGAAAAATTAAAATCAAGACTTGGGGTTAATAAAGCAATACAAAATAAAAAAAATAAAAGCTATAGTATTTACAAAAGTATTTAAAAATTGGTCCTTTCCGAAATATTGAGGAGTACCTGACAATAAACCCAATATCAAAGACATTTAATCTGACCATGGACCACACTTCAAAAAAGAATTTTAATTAAAATTTAAGGTGAATAACTCTATTTCTATGCTAATAAAAATCAAAATAAGTTTTGGTAGATAAATTATTTTTTTTTAAATAAGCATACAGCAATTCTATCACAGCTATGATGTCCCCAAAACTCTCACATACACAACACACACACAAGGTCTAAAACTTGCCACTGTACGCTACACTGGCAGCACTGTACAAACAGTTCGGTAAGGTTTCATAACCTTGGTATATCAGTGTCTCACAGCTGTGTTCGTGCTGACATGTGGTGGTGTCTTGCTGAGTGGCGTTCATTATTATTGTTGTGTGTTTTTGTGTGCTGTTGCAAGAATGTCTGAGCTTGAAATAGAGCAACAAACATAAAATTTCTTGTTAAACATGGCAAGAGTGGAAGTGAAATCAGGGACATGTTAGTCCAAGGTTATGGGGATAATGCCATGAAGACAACGGCAGTGTACAAACGAATTAAAATATATTTTTGATGGGAGAGAATGTGTCACTGATAAAGAGAGGTCAGGGCAGCCAGTAACAAGCAGAACTGACAAAAACATTGCAAAAATTCATCGAATTGTGTGTCAAAATCGTCAGCTGACTGTGAGAGGCACAGCAGACCACATAAACATCAATAGACAAACAGGAAAATCTTAACTGAAAATCTTGGCATGAGAAAGATGTGTGCAAAAATGGTCCCAAAGAAGCTCACCGATGAACAAAAGTAAAGGAAAATTGAAGTTTGCCAAGACCTTTTGGAGAGGCAAGACGATGTTTTGGGCCATGTTATCACTGGTGATGAAACATGAGTGCACCAATACGACCCTGAAACAAAGTGTCAAAGTGCATAATGGAAGTCAGCCAATTCTCCCCGACCATAAAAGCTCTGTCTGTCCAAATCAAGAGCCAAAACGATGTTCCTAATTTTTTTGATGTCAGAGGGATTATTCATTATGAATTTGTACCAACTGGACAAACAGTTAACCAAGTTTACTATTTGGACGTGCTGAAAGGCTGCGTGAAAAAGACAAAAACGACCTGAACTTTTCGCCAACAATTCTTGGCTCTTACATCACGACAATGTACCAGCTCACACAGTGAGGGAGTTTTTAGCCAGTAAACAAATAACTATTGGAACACGCCCCCTACTCACCTGATCTGGCCCCCAGTGACTTCTTTCTTTACCCCAAGATAAAAGAAATATTGAAAGGAAGACATTTTGATGACATTCACGACATCAATGGAATATGACAACAGCTCTGATGGCCATTCCAGAAAAAGAGTTCCAAAACTGCTTTGAAGGATGGACTAGGTCCTGGCCATCAGTGCATAGCTTCCCAAGAGGAGTACTTTGAAGGTGACAGTAGTGATATTCAGCAATGAGTTTGTAGCACTTTTTCTAGGATGAGTTTGCGAATTTAATTGCCAGACCTGTGTGTGTGTGTGTGTGTGTGTGTGTGTGTGTGTGTGTGTGTGTGTGTATCACTAATAGAAGTATGGTGTACCTATAACACCAGATAAGAAACCTTGAGGCAAAACTTAAAAAGTAGTTACATTTTACAGAGTTCTCACAAAAAAGAACATTTTTATTTAATATCTTGACTGGATTCAGAGATTAAATCACATTTCCACATTAACCAATAAAAGATCTAAAAAAAAATAAGAGCTAAACAAAGCTTTGAAAATTAGAAACATGATTTTCATGAAATGTTGGGGTGGTGGTAGGGGATGACGTAGGGTAGAACTATATGCAGTGAAAGTATTTCTCTTCTATAAATAAATGCTACCCAAGCATGTTTTTATATCAAAGAAATTGTTATAAAATCGCCTATAAATAAGGAACACTAAATCACATTGTAATCTTGTGAATTAAGAGTCAGAGTTAATAAGAACAAATTCCAAAGGATAGAAGTTCCAATGTAAGCAACCTAAGGGTATAGACATCAGTGTAGGGGTTGCCCCTGGAGGGCTTCACTAGAAATTGGCACAAGAAAACTTTCCAGGATGATGGAAATGCTCTGCACATCTTCAAGGGGGTGTTGGTGACACAGTATAGACATTTGCCAAGACACATAAAACGCACTGACATTTGTAAATTGTTCTGTCTGCAATTATACCTCAATTTTTTAAGGAAAAAAAGCAAAATAAATAAATAAATACATACATACATACATTGCCAGGGTACCGAGTTGGATTATATGGAACATAATATGTTTAAATCTGAATAAAGAGCAATCTTAATAGACAACTGATGTGATTCCTAACTATTCACCTCAAAATGCCTTAATATCCATCCAATACTACTACGAATGAATTATTTTTCACAAATATTCTCAAAAAGTTATTTATACTCAATAATACCACACAGTGAATTAATTTATTTACTCAGTAGTACATTAGCAACAAATTCATCACAGTAGATTCACTAGAAAGCTTAACTGATTAAGAGCAGAAAAAAGGTTTTACACAATGAGCAACTGGACTACTAACAACTGACAAGCTAATATAATTGACTGTTTAAAAGGTGCCAAGCCTGTTCTAAATGCTTTACCCATATTAATTTACTGGCTCCTCAGAGTAACCTACAGAGGTAGACACTATTACTATTCTCATTTCACAAATGAAGAAACTGAGGCATATGAAGTTAAGAATTCACCTGTAACCACCCAGCTCTAACTCTGGTAGTCTGACTCTACGCACAACTTTCTAATAGAATCACATTGTTCTAGAATCAGTTGCCTTGAAGTTTTCTAGACTGAAATGAAGGTTGTGTTCTACAGTATGGAACCCTGGGGTCTTCATCACTTACCTACTCATTACTGAAGAACAGCTCTGCCTTTATTTGAGATTAATCACAAGGCCAACCACAAGAATACTGGATGGTGTATCTGTCTGTGAGATTACGATTCTGTTCTTTTTTTTTTTTCCAAGCAAAACTTTATTGTCTGCTGATGTGATTTTTTAAGTGACTGCATCCTAATCTTATCTCTCATCAGAGAACACCTGGAAGAGGAGCTCTGTGGTAGATGGAGCCGTACAGAGAATTCTGTGGTGACAAGTACTAATCAGCAGTCTTGCATTCCAAGATAATTCTTATTTCAGAAAGTTGACAGTTGGGTCCATACAAATAGTGTTCAAATACAATTTCAAAGACTATCACTTAATTGTTTTCATATCCTGACATTTTTAATAATATAGTAGTACTCTGCTGTGTACCTGTCACCTATTCCACAGAAAACCCTCAGATTGGGAAGTTCTGCTCTAACTTACAGAAAAAGAACAGCTGCGCACCTCAAATAACCTGCTACTCAACTCCTTTCAACAACCTAGTTGAGAAAAATAATATTCTGGAGAACTGAAATGTCTAGGGATTTCATGGTTTGTTCTTAGTCTGAATAAACCATTAAAAAGGCAATACACTTTAGGTTTTGAATGTTTTGTACCTCTATAACCCATTACAAACACCCAGTTATGTTTTCAAGCTACACTTCACATTTTCTTAAAGACAACTTAGAAACACCACCATGAAATCTGTTACCATATTTACCATAAATGTTAAGAATATTGCCTTATATGAAATGTTCCAAAAGCTCTGCTTTCTTGATATAACAGTAAATTTTCTCCTCAAAGATCTTGAAAATACCTAAAGTATATTTCCCTTTATGCTCTAGCCAGCAAAAAACTCAAAAATGTATTTAAAACTGAACTAAATAAATTGACTTTATAGCCTGAACATCTCTATTTTTTTCTGAGTATTTCTGAGGCTTAATTTTTAAAAATATTTAAATCTTCGCTCCATCTAGAATTTACTTTGGTATAAATATGCCTTCAGTATAGAAGTTTTACTTTTTTTAACCAAATCTATATATCTTTCTTTTAATGACCCACTCCCCCCAGAATTCTAAACTATTCTTTCTATCCTTACTCACCCCATCCATGTGAATTTTTGTGTTTTGTTTTTTTCTGATTGTGACGTCTGTATATCGAGGTTCAACTACATTGTATACTTAGCCTTCACACTAAGTAAAGGTACTCTTAAACTGCGTAAGAAAAAGTAGTGTAATTTCACTGTGAATTATAAAATAAAGCTTATAGAAATAATTGTTTTACATTAGGAGTCAACCTTAAGGATCAGAAAGTGTGATTTTGAGAATTTAAGGCGGTCATACTGGAAAAATGGCAAATCCATAAAATTACAAATTTATTCTAACAAAGCTAAACCATTCAAAGTAAGTCCAAATCAGTCATTAGAACATTTGCAAACGGGGCTCTCTTCCAACTATTATACCTTATCTGAAAATCAAGAACAACTCTGTACAGAAGGGAAATCCTTTTAGTTCTTAGACTAGAGTGGTTTATTCTTTATCTTTACCCAGGCTCCCTCTACTGACAGAAACACAAAACAGACTATGGAATTATACTGGCAAATTTCATCAACACAAGAAAAAGGAATTCATTTTTTAAATACTACAATATCAACATTTTGGATAAAAATAGATTAAAAACTGACTTTCCTATAGACCCAAGATGAAATAAACATTGCAAACTGACAATTCAAAGAACACTCAAATTTTATATGTGGCATTTCAACATACTACTACTTTTTCAACATGCCATTTCAACATACTACTAATTTTCAATATTAGTCCTTAGATGCAAGAAGGGTTACAGATTTTAAATTTATTTTAAATATTTTCTCAGTAAGGAAATATTTACCTGTATCTGTTCCGGTGTCCATTGGTCTAGGTTGACTGACTTGACCCTGGATATATGAACCCCAAGATTTCTATGGATTCCAGCACATCTGATGCAAATAAACACACCAATATTCCAGGAAGCCCATCGGGGACCTAATTAAGGAGAATAAAAAGAGAAAAGCAAAGATTAAAAACTAAAATAAATAACATGACAGCATATAAACATCATTCTGGAATTTTATACAATTATAATAGAGGCTTACAGCATTTACATGCTCAAATTCTCAAATGGTACAAGCAGCAGCTTGCTAAGATGACATGTATCTGAAAGGTTAAAAATCAACCTTCTAAGAACCTTAATGAGTTTACTATTGTAGTTTTGCTTTCCTAGAAATTTCCCCCGAAATCTGTCTAAGAATTTAAAACTAATTTATGAGAACAGGTTTTTCACTCCGCATATTTGAACAAGTAGTAATATCCCACATTAAAAAGTAAGTCCTTTATTAAATGTGGTATTGCTTAAAAGATTACCAACAAATACAAATCAAACAGATTTTTTTTAATGAAACACATAAATTAAAAAGAAACAGACAAACAACCTAATAGGAAAATGGGCAAAAAGATATGAGTAATTCACACAACAAGAAATATATGGTCAATAAACACATAAAAACATACACAACCTCACTGGTAATTAGGCAAAATGCCCTTTAAAACTCTGACAACCCACATTTTGCATTCAACACATTGGAAAAAAAATTTTAATAGACTAATATTAAATATTGGTAAGGATAAGAAACAACAAGGACTGCCTCAAAAAGCCTTATATCAGATAAATCTCAAATATAACCCTGAGATTAAGAAATTTAACAGATGAACTGAGGTGTGCTATAAAATGTTGGTTCTTTGGGTCATGGTCAAAAAATTCTGAAAAACACTGTAGAGAAATGCACATAAGTATACAAGAATACAAACCTTAGCTGTACTATTTTCATACCTTTGAATGTTTATTCTTGATAATTTTAAATGTTATGATTATTTTCACATATTTCTTGTATAATTAAAGTAAAAATGGAAAAAATTATATCTGAAAATTATGTCAATATTCAAAAGCTTATGTCTAAAAGATTTATCTAAATTACATAGGCAATAAACTGTGACACTGATGTTTGTAATATTTTTCCTGATATAGCTGCTCGGGCAAGGGAAATGAAAGAAAAAAATAGACAAACGGGAATATATCAAACTAAAAAGTTTTTGCACACCAGAAGAAACAAAAACAAAATGAAAAGACAGCCTACCGAATGGGAGAAGACATTTGCCAATGATACATCTGATAAGGGGTAAATAAATATCCTAAATTTATAAAGAATTCATACAACTTAACATAAAAACAAACAAACAATCCAATTAAAAAAAGGGCAGAGGACCTGAACAGACACTTCTCCAAAGAGGACATACATATGGCCAACACACATATGAAAAGATGCTCAAACGTCACTAATCATCAGAAAAAGACAAATTAAAACGACAGTGAGGTATCACCTTACACCTGTCAGAATGGCTGTCATCAATAAATCAATAAACAAGTGTTGGTGAGGATGTGGAGAACCCTCGTGCACTGTTGGCGGGACTGTAAATTGATGCCACCAGTATGGAAAACAGTGTGGAGGTTCCTCAGAAAATTAAAAAGAGAAACTACATTATGACCCAGAAATTCCACTTCTGGGTATTTATCCAAAGAAATCCAAAACACTAATTTGAAAAGATATATGCACCCTTACGTTCACTGCAGTGTTATTTACAATAGCCAAGATATGGAAGCAACCTAAGAGTCTATCAACAGACAATAAGATAAAGAAGATGTTGTACATATATACAATGCAATATTACTCAGCCATAAAAAATAATGAAATCTTACCATTTGTGACAACATGAATGATCCTAGAGGCAATTATGCTAAGCGAAGAGAAAGATAAATACCATATGATATCACTTATGTGTGGAATCTAAAGAACAAAATAAATGAAGAAACAAAACAGAAATAGTCTCATAGATATAGAGAACAAACTAATGGTTTCCAGATGGGAGGGGGGTAGAGAAGGATGGGTGAAAAAGGTAAAGGGATTAAGAAGTTACAATTGGTAGTTACAAAATAGTCATGGGGATGTAAAGTACAGCATAGGGATTATGGTCAATAATATTGTAATAACTATGCATTGTGCCAGGTGGGTACTGGACTTATTGGGAAATCACTTTGTAAATCATATAAATGTCTAAACACTGTGTTGTATACCTGAAACTAAAATAATAACAATGTCAACTGTAATTGAAAAAAATTTTTAAAAGAAAATATTTTGAAAGTTTTAAAGCAATAACTTAAGTACAAGTTATTGTCATATTAAGAAATTTTGAAAATCAAAATACAATACTTTTCTTTCTCTAGAAAAGTTTCTCTATTGGTCTGCAAAACAAGTTTATCTTAACTGTCCTTAAAAACAACTCTCGAAAAGGCAGTGAGTCAAGTACACAATGGGAAAACAAAAGATTTTCAACGCACTCCAAGTGAAGCTTCATTTTTGTTCTTAAAATAGAATGACTCCCTTTAGAATATCTGCAGGAAACCCACAGCCAATACAAATGGAGACTTTTCTCTATAGCACAATTTTCCTGATGTAGCAAATGTTATGATTGAATGAATTAATTAGAAAGCATTATTTGCATAATGTGATAGTGAATGTCCACGTCGGTAAAAAGCTGTAGCACCCAATATAGTGGTGCATTTTTACAATAGCTAAAGATAATAAAGGGATTAAATTGTACAAAAGCATGTAGAACAAAATGGCTATAGCCATTTATTCTAGCAGTAATAGAATGAAATGGCTATATTACTATTGAGCAAAAGCTAGATCTAATGAAATGTTAGGTGATGCTTAGGTTTTATACCATTTAAGGCTATAAAACCATTTCATTGATTCCTGAAAGAAAAAAAAAAAAGCAAATAGCTTTGCCATCACTTATGGAAAACTTTAGCCCCAATCACTCTGACCAACTGAAATAATAATGTAATCTTGTCAGCGCATGTTTCTTTGGAATATAACTATCATATCTTAAAAATACAGTTAGGAACCCCCAGAAATAGACTTTTAAAATTCTAAATGAAATTACAAATGGATTATCTACGCTAAAAAATTAGCCTTGTTAATCTACCTAAAATTACCTTGATAAGATAATAATAGCTGCTTAACATGGCAGTTGTTCAATTATTGGTATGAAAGCCTCATTTTCATTCACTAAACTATTCAATGAGTCCTTACCAACTCTGTGCCAAGTAAATGTTGTTAAAAGACCATGCACACAAAGTTCCCAGACTCAGGAGGTCAAGCCATGTATAAACAGGTATAACCATTTAAAAAACAATTTGGTGAAACCTAGTCAAGTTTTAGATGAATAAACCCTTCCACCATACAATCTATTCATTCTCATTCCTCCCTCTCCCTCTCCCTCTCTCTCACACACACAGAGATTTATCAATGTATATACATAATATGCCATAACTATGTGTACATACACACTCACACACACAACACACCCTACAAACCCTACAGCAATATTGTAAACCACAGGTCACGACATATTAATCTCAATAAGTATTTATTTTTAGAAGAGAAAAATATGAGTGCATCACATGAAGGGTAAATGTAATTTTGTTTAAACTAAAAATCAGTAACATACATACATATATACGTGTACAAGCAGAAATACACACAAAAATCCAGTCATGATGTAAAACATTGTTTATCTGAGTCATGGTCAAATAAGGCTGAAAAACACTACAAAGAAACTCATACATGTACGCAAGAAGCCATGTAGCAGAGTATTTATAGAAGCATAGTTTCTAAAAATTATTAGAAATAAATATTCACCAGTATGATTATCTCACCATTCGATGGACTATTATACCACAGTAAAAATGAATAAGCCGCACATATTTACATGAATATATCTTAAATATAACATGGAGTAATGGATTTTAGCATAATGTGATATATATATATATGGCAATGAGGACCACCAACTAAGGAGACAAGGTCTGTTGGAAGGCACACAGCTGTTACAGAAGAGGCAAAGCCTGAAGTGAAATTTAAAGGCTGAATAGTAGGCAGTAGGCACAGAATATGCCAAGACACATTCTTGGCAAAGGTTAAAAAAGGGGTGGTATGGTAGGGGACTTTGGTATAGCTGAAGGGTCGAGTGTCAGAGCATTGGGGAAAATTTTCAGGAGACAGTAAGAGGAGGCCACATAGTAAAAGGCTAACTGGTTTACCCTGGCTCCCATGGAGAAGGTCCCTAATACCTCTTCAAGCTCATCATGGCTCTCCCACTCACCTACTATGATTACACATGCCCTTTCTTGCCTTTGTGCCTTTCCATTTGTTGCTCCCTCCGCCCCACATGTTTTCCTTAGGTCTTCGCATGCCTGGCTCACTTTGTCCTGTAGGCCTCAGTTCACACACCGCCTGCTCATAGAGGACTTCCAGGACTATTCTAGCTACATCTCCCTGCCCCAGTTACTCTCCAACATGTATAACATGTATAACAATATGTTTTGAAGTTTATGTAAAAATCTATGGTAAACAAACAGATAAACACTAATAGGTAAATAGAGGATTTAATTATTTTAGCACGTAAGTCTCAAACTAAGAAAAGTTAAAGAAATGCATAGTAAATTCTAAATCATTACCTCTCAAACTCTACTGTGCATACACATCCCTGGGGATATTATGAAAATGTAGACTCTAATTCTGTAGCCCTGGAATGGTACCTGAGCCTCTGCATTCCTAACAAGCAACCTGTGATGCCCATGCTGCCATCCACATTTTGAATAGCAAGACTCTAGATTATTCTTGACAAAGTCTTCAACTTAAGCATTCAGCATACTTCCTGGTCTGCTTTCATTATTCCTATTGAGTACGTGACTTAAACTGAATTATTTATTTTAACATACTACAAATCAGATCTGCTGAGAAGAAAATTCAAAGTGTACTTAGAATTCAAATGTTGGGTTATTTTGAGTTATCTAGATCACTATCTCACTAAAAACAACACAAATAAGCTAATGTCAACTAAACTAGTATTAGTAACCTCATAATCATAATCACACTAAAACAAAACTCCAGTAACAGAAGAGAAGATGTGCTCACTAATGTTAGCACCTCGACTCATATGAATCATCAGTGAATACTTAGGGAATATTAACAATCCAAACACAACATGTTAAAGGACTAATAAATGTGGCAACTGTAAGAATGGAAATGAATGCATGTGAGAATCACCCGGAAGAACTGACAAGACTCAGTGATTGGGAAACACAATGATAGGGGAAAAGGTAGAAACCAAGATGGCTGCAATTTCTGCTTTAAATCTGGGATTTAAAGCATAAATGTTATTGCGGAATCAGAAAGCTGTGCTTTAAATGACAGTGACACACCCAGATGAAAATGTCCAGCAAGGAATTAGCAATATAGGGCTGAAGATACATACATGAGCACCATCTTCAAGATGACAGCTGTAGCCCCAACAAGAAGAAGAGCAAAAAAAGCAGAGTACTAAGCATTAGGGAGAAACTAAAAAGTAGTGCAAAATTAGAGAAGGCCAGAGTTTTAAAGAAAAGATTGTCAACAGTGTCAAAAATTTCAGAGACATCAAGAATGAGCTAGGACAGAACATCTGGATGTGTTAACTGAGAGGTCACAGGTAACCTCAGAGAGATTAGGCAGCGAGAGAGGGAAGGAATTCTCCCATTCTGATTTTCATTGCCAGATTAAACTCTTTCACCATTTTAGTCTGCAACTCTAAACCTTTAATACAGTTTTATATTTTCCTCTATTTTATTTTCATGACCATCTATAATCTTGATCCTTCTTAAACTTTAATTTGCCCTACACCAACTTACATTCTCAGGAAGCCAACAGGAACAGACTCATTGCTTTCCCTTGAATACAACTCAATTATCCCGTCTTGAAACTTTCCTGCACATCATTTCCCTTGCCTAGAATGTTCTGCTTGTGACCATACAACTCCTACCTCATCTTCAAGGCCAAACGAGTTTCATATTCTCCACAACGTCTTTCCTTATTTTCTTATTTCTTTCCATCTCTCCATTCTCCTTCCCTATTAGATTGTCGGAAAAGTCATGACGTATTTTTTCTATGTTTTTCATTGCAAAAATGCATCATGACTTTTCCGACAACCCAATATAAATGCCATAACAGCTTGTCTCACATAATATGCCACAATCGACAGCTTCTATTTTCTTCACTTGTAATCAGTCTCTACTAAAGCTGATGGTAAATTCTTCACTGGGCAAGCTTCTATATGGCTTTCTGCATCACCTGTAGGACTAGAGTAAGGCAATAGGCAGTACAATAAAAAATCAGCTAAGTCTGATGACTTAGTTAAATATACAGGTCGATACCCGAAGTTACCCATCTACTGTTTTAAAAACAATTGCAAAAACTGAGGCAGAAATTGTTGTGTTTAATATCTATTTTGCCATTCTTCTGTTTAATAAAAGCCCCTAAATTTTAGCTAGAAACATGGCTGCCCAGATAGAAACTATATTTCTCAGCCTACCCTGCAGCGAAGTGTGGTCACATAAAACCAAGTTGTGAACAATGGAATGTGAGCTGAAATGTGCTTTGCCACAAACCAAATTGGGCCTATGTTCCTCTTGCCTCCTCCCCTTTCCCATTAGTTGGGAGATCATAAAAAATGAACCTGCTACCTTAGATCCAGCTATGAAAGCCCCATATTGAAGAATGACGGAGCTACTCCATACACATTGGACAGTTCATCTCCAGACTAACATGAAGGAGAAATAAGCTTCAATCCTGTTTAAGCCATAGTATTTCAGGGTCTTTTTGTTATAGCAGCTAAACCTATAATCTACCTAATTCAATGTGGATTAAATTTGCATGTCGGTAACTGTAAAAAGAACATACCAGAGATTTAATCCCTTATTTCAGTGCTAAATTCTAAAAGAAGTATTAAAGAATAATATAGCACATTTTTATTAAACCTGAGTTTTCTAGATTCAATTTAAATCACCAAATATGTAGTAAGTGTCCATTTCACCAAGGTATTAAACAAAGAGGACAAAACACAAGTCCAGCCTTTAAGGAGCTTGCACTCTAATAAGGCATATATGGTCATCATAGTATAATTGCAAATGAGGAGGAACACACAAGAGGAAAAGACGCACGTTGGCCAGGAATATTAGCACAGGCTTTGTAGAGACAGTGTCATTTGAGGTGATTACTGAAAGAAAAGTCCAGTTAGAGCAGGTAAAGTCTGGAGAAGGTACAAAGATAAGGTATATTCTAGGTAAAATGGACAGTGCCTGTCCTCTCCCACCTTGAAGAGTTTCAGCTATGCTATAATGCTCTAGCCAAAAAAACACATCATTGCAGCACCTGACTACTGCTAAGTTTCTTTTATTTAAATACTGATTTCCTCTTTTTTAAGTTGTGACACATACACACCTAAAATCTGTATAGTACCAAGGGACAACTAATTTTCAGATAGAGATGAAAGACAGTTTTAAGGTGCGAAAACTGCAGAAAGTGGAAAATGAGGTTTACTTAATAACTTATATATATAATGTAAAAAAAGACTATACATCTTTACAATGAACAGGAATTTTACTGAGAGGTCAATATACTTGTCTTGTAGCTTTCATACCTTTTGAGAATAAGATGAAATTGTATGCTCTTCTGAGAAGAAACTTCTCTTAAGTTTCTATCATGATAGACTAGCAAATGGAAAAGGTACTTTGAATTTTTTTATAAATAGAAAATAAAACACAACAATGAAGAGAAAGATAACAATAACTGCTAACAGTAATTTCCTTTAAAGACTTAATTCTGCTATAAAGCCTTCTCCAATTCCCCCAACACTTTTTAAATAACATTTATCACAATGATTTACAGTTAATTGCTTTAGCTATCTTTTCTGAGTAACAGTTATCTCTTTGAGAATAGGGACTTCATTTGATTGAACCCTGTATGCTCTGTACCCAGCACAATGTCTGCTATAAAAATGTAGGCAGTCTCTAGCTTATAATGATAGCCAAGACCTTGAGCTGCCTGAGTTACTGCTGCCAAAAACTGCTAGGAGGGTGTTTTTAGAGGAAATCACCATCTTATTGCATATGGTGGATATCATTCATACTCCCAAGTACACTGTCTCATTTAATCCTAATAACCATGTGAGGTAGGTAATATTATAGCATCATTTTAGGGAATGAGAAATAAGGTCAAAACATAAAGAAAAATTCTAGAAAGCGGGAGAGAGAGCTAACTATGCCATGGGCAGATTTCCAAAATGCAACTCTGGATACTTTGCATCTCCTACTTTGATAATTTCATCCTTTCAAAGAACATTCCCTTTTACTGGCTGACTGGGTTTACTCTGTCAACTTTTTGAAATGCCAAGTCACTTAAGCATGGGGGCTAAAAATACAGATTTAAAGATGCAAATAATCTTTTCAACCTCTCCAGAATTATCAATCCTTCCCAAATTATTATATATTCACTTTATTTATTTCCTCATAATACGTAAGATTCAGTTAAGAACTAGATTTGGTTTGGTTTGATTTGTTGGAGAAGGAAACTGCAAGGACAGAGAATTTTGGTCAAGGAAGAACAGAGGAGAGGAGGGCAAAATCAACAGGGATGTAAAGGGTAAATCATAAGGCAGCATCACTGTAATGGATGCCTAGGGCAAGGGATACACACCAAAGCAGTAAAGGATCGGAAAGAGAAACTACCCTTATCAAAGTATTGTCCAGGATCAAGCATGAAACAAGGAAGATACCCTTTCTCTTTCAACACCAAGAAGGCCCTTTGTTCTTTACCCAAGAGTGACTAGCCTTTCATTACTCATGGTCAGCTATGGTATGGGCTAGGCATGCTTGTGGATCACCAAGAGAAACAAGCAACAACCCATGAAATCATGTTTTCCAGATTGTAAGCTGAACTACAAACTTGTAAAAAAAGAACTTGAACTATGTGATTGGCCAGGGGGGTGGGGGTGGGGGGGTATTGCAAATAAGCATGACAGATCTTTTTGTAATAAAACAAATGTTCTAAAATAAAATTTGATTATGGTGATCGCTGTAAACTGTTAATATATACTAAAATCACTGAATTTATAATACATGAATTTTAAAAAGTGAATTTTATAGTACATAAATTATATCTCAATAATGCTGTTTTTTTTTTAAATCTGTATATATTTCTTTAATTGTAGACATGAAATATCATAATTCCTTTTATTGCTTTTTCCTTCCTCTACCGGAAAAGAAAGAATGGCAGGCAGCAGTAGAACTGTTAATCGAAGCTGAGAAGGCACTAGTAGATTATCTCAGGATGTGCAGTCCTGGCAGATATACAGAAATGTCAGGCAAGAAGCCATGGAGCTGATACATGGTAAGCTCATGATAGTATTAATTTTTCATTAATATATATCCTAATTGAACATGGTAGCTGTCATCTTTTGGAGATTGGCTTAATAGCTACAATTTTTTATTTTAATTTTTAAGCAAGATCACTTCAATCATATAAAAACAAAAGCCCAAGCAATAAATACATCCCAACAATAGGTGGTTTCTTAAAGAAGTCAAAATAAGATCCCCCAATTTTGTTGTCAAAATCTTAACCTTTCACCAGGCCAAGATCCAAACCGAATGATAAAATTTGGTGCCTCTGTTTCCCTTTTGGTGTTTCTAATTATACCATTATCCAAAATTTTTTTCTCTTCCTAACCAAGTGTTGCCATTCTGCCGCATTCAGGCCTTCATTCCTTGGTAAAAATGCCAAACTGCCAAACTTCACACAATCATTATGGACCTTGAGTTCATGACATAGTTACTCACTGAAGGCAGCATAACAGCTCTTCTACAAAGACCCGGGTATGAATCACCACTTAGATACACATGACTATGGAACTAAAGACAAATTATAAGACCTCTTTTAAATGTCAGTTTCCACACTATAAAATAGAGTGAGTTCATCTACACCTTTTAGGGTCCCTTGAAATTAAAGATGAAATATACAAGCACCTAGCACAAAGAAAACTATATACATTAGTCTCCTCTTGTCCATGGTTTCAGTTACTGCTGGTCAACCATTGTCCAAAAATATTAAACGGGAAATTCCAGAAATAAACAATTTTTAAGTTTTAAATTGCATGCCATTCTGAGTAGGGTGATGAACTTACTCACTGTCCAGCTCTGTCCTGTCAGGAACATAAATCATCCTTTTGTCTATCATATCCAAGCTGTATATGCTCCCCACCTGTTTGTCACTTAGTAGCTGTCTCAGTTTGATTGTTGTGGTATCACAGTACTTATGTTCAAGTCACCCTATTTTACTTAATAATGGCCCCAAGGTACAGAGTAGTGATGCTGGCAATTCATATGTCAAAGAGAAGCCATAGGGTGCTTCCTTTAAGTGAAAAGGTGAAAGTTCTCACCTTAAGAAAAAGCAAAAAAATCATATGCTGAGGTTGCTAAGATCTACAGGAAGGATGAATCTTCTATCCATGAAATTGTGAAGGAAAAAGAAATTCATGCTAGTTTTGCTGCTGCATCTCAAACTGCATAACTTACAGCCAAAGTGTGTGATAAGTGCTTAGTTAAAATGGAAAAGGCATTAAATTGGTGTGTGAAAAACATGAACCAAAACATGTCCCCAGTAATGGCAGTATCGCTCCAGAAAGCACTGAGCCTATATGAAGAGCTCAGCAAGGAATCCCTCTGAAACATTCAAGCCATTTCCTGTAAATAAGGGATGATTACAATAAAATATTTTGAGAGAGAGACCACATTCACATAACATTACCGTATATTGTTATAATTGTTCTTTTATTATGTTATTATTAATCTCTTAGTTTGCCTAATTAATAAACTTTATCATAGGGCATGTATGATGTATAGGAAAAAATACAGTATCATATATAGGGTTTGGTACTACCTCACTGGGGGTCCTGGAACGTATTCCCTGCTGATAAAGGAAGACTACTGAATGTCAATTCTCATCCCCTTTACTGAGTAGGCCATTCTGTCACTCCTTAAATATTTTTAAACATTTTAAGTAATAGAATGCTCCCATCTTGCAGCCTACTCCAATCATGCGTAATTTTATCTATTAGAAAATTCTCTTTCGCACTCATATGCCAAGAGTTCAAAGGAGGAAGAGATCGTGAATCCACGTATGAGTGAGATCATATGGTATTTGTCTTCCTCTGACTGACTTATTTCACTTAGCGTAATGTTAAGAAATGTAAACAGAAATAGTCTCAGAGACACAGAGGAAAAACTGAGGGTTGCTAGTTGGGAGGGGGTGGGGATGAAGGAGAAGGGGAAGGGACGAGACAATACAAATTGGTAACTACAATATGGCCTCAGGGATAGACAAGACAGTCTGGGGAATATAATCAATAATGTTGTAAATATTTTTTAGGAGGCCAGATGGACTCATGTCTTGTTAGGGAGACCACTTCATAGTTGGTATAGAGGCTTGACCACCGCACGGTATATCTGAAGCTGATGTTGAATAATATTGTATGTCAACTATAATTATATATACATATAGTCACAGGACACGGAATAGAGTGGGAATGGAGTCAATGGAATTGTAATAGATAAGCATGATATCGGGGGTGGGAGGGCAGTAGATGGGGGAGGGAGGCTGTTACTTTGTGAGGGGTGAAAAGGATAACTATTGCATTGTTCTGTACACCTGAAACTAACAATAAAAATTTAAAAAAAGATCGTGATGGGCTACTTTGAAGTAGCCAGAAGCAGCTTCATTCAAAGGCAGCTTCATGAATGCAGTGTAACTTTGAAGTGGGCCTGGCAAGATAGATGAGACTTGCATGAGCAGAAATGGCTTAGAAGGTTGATTATTTATTCACGCATTCATTCACTATCATCAAAACTATGTGCTAATAACTTTCTAGATGCCGGAGATCCAATAGGGAAATAAAACAGATTAAAGTCCCTGCCTTCTTGAACTATATATTCCTGTGGAGCAAGACAGAGAGACAAGTTATAAAATGCATATGATGTCAGATTGTGATAAATGCTCTGCAGAAAATAAAATTAAGTGGGTAAGGAAACTAGAAAGTGCTTAGAAAAAAGATGCTGTGCTATTTAAAATACAATGGCCAGGGAACACAACACTGATCATGTGGCATTTGAGCAGAGCCGTAAAGCAAGGAGCCAGCTAGTCAGATATCTGGGGAAAGGTTCCAGAGGAGAGGACAGCTTAGCAAGCACAGGCTCTGAGGTTATTCCAGTGGGATAAAAACCAGGGACGCAGGAAAGGGTGGAAGCACACAGCATCTTTGGTCAGCAACAGCTAACAGAAAACAAAGGAGGTGAGCACACCTGAACATATAGGCTGAAGACAGTGCAGAGAACCTAGATTCCCAAATTTGCTTTTATACTATTAACAACAAGGAGTCAATGAACAGTTGTGACAAGGCCAGTGAAATGAATGAAATCACAGCTTAAGAGAAAGTATATAACCAATAAACACTCAATTTATTCTGAGTTTGCACTTGTTTGTTAACCACATAATGAAAAGTAACTTGCTTTTCTTCACCTTTAGATACTGCTCAGTTAATACCAACTTTCAGCTTGAAGTGGAAAACTAATTTAAATAGTTAATGTCTGTATATTAGAGCTGCTGCTTTTAAAAAAAAAGCCTTGATATGTTTGTTTGCACTTTTTGCATGAAGAATAAATGCAAAGACTGAGCCAAATTCTGTACCAGTTTGAGAATAACAAGCTATTATTAAAAAAACAGATATTTAAAACAGTACAAAATATAATGAGAAGGTCTTTGAAACATGAAATATTTAATATGCTGCAGAGTATAATCAAATGTTTTCATTTGACGTGAAAAACTCTGTGATAATAACGGTCAACAAAGTAGCATCAAATTTATATATGAAGAGCCCAGCATAAGAGATTTCCTCTGTGAGTTGATTTAGCCTTCAAAAAATCTATTTCAAAATGGAGTTGGAGCCGCCATCCCAGATGAATTGCCTTCCATGTCTCACTCCTCAAGTCTTTAAAATGTTTGAACTGGGAAAAATAACCTTTGGACTGGGCCAAAGCAACACTATTCCAAACAACTGTTTGTAAAGCTAACAGGAAAGCAGATCTCCTAACAATGAGAATTGAAAATTAAGAACATTCTTTAGAAATAGCACCACCATATAGCTAAAGAACAACAGCTTGCTTGCACCTGTAGAAATTCCTTCCTTGGCTTATTAAAACCAATAGAAACCCCTTCCTTCTATTCACAGAATAACTTTCCTTGCCTTTCTCATAAATGCCCCTTGCCGTCACCTCAGAATCAGGACACTATTTGGGTTTCTGCCTGAATCAATGCTTCCCAAATCACTCTTCTTTGATCTCAAATAAATGCTTGTTGCCTCTCAATTTGGCTTAATTTTTAGGTTAACACTATTCTCTTCAAAAAGCCTAGAAAACGTTTGTTTCAGTAAAAACAAACAAAAGGTTTAAAAGTAATTTTCTTTTCAGGACTTTTTTTTTCTACTAAAATATATACTGAGGTCTGTTTCTAATCAATACCAGGGAACAACACTGAATTTTCCCTACTGACTAAAAAAAACCTTAAAAACCAAACAAAATATATACAACAACATGGCTGAAGAAACTGGAAATCAAGAGATGTAAAACAAACTAGGTGAGAGGGCCTACAATGAACTCAGCTTACTGTCTGGGGGAAGTTTTCAGGGCATGGCACAGGGAAGATAAACCAAGGAGCACCCCACTGGTCTCCCTAAGAACAGGAGATGGAGCTGGGAGTCCACAGAGACAAAGGTGGCTAGATTTCACTAGGCAGAGTACAAGAGAGAAGACAGATACACAGAGAGAGAACTCCTTACATCTACAAAAGGTTATTCTCTTGAGTATTCAACAGAGTACTCATTAATGCACACATGTCAGGAAACCACAGAAGGTAGAGAAAGAACTACCCAAAACAATTAGAGGAACCAATCTTAAAGCTCTAAACAGTCAGGAACAGTATCAGTGCCCATCAGCCAGACTAAACACCTCATCATTCATAGAGCATCAGCTGTGGTATTCAAAAGAATTTTTGCCTCACTAGTAAGTAAATTAACTGTAGTGTCAACACTGCTCTAGTTTCACCTAAAAAACTTTAAAAGCAAGATCTAGAAAAGTAGACCATTTCCAAATAACTGCATCAAAGGAAAAAAAAAAAAAGCTCAAGAATATTTATAGGAATACAAAAAAAATCCAGAACCAATAAGCAAAATTTACCAATAAGGAAAATGTGATCTATAAAGAAAAGCCAATCAATTGAAACTAACCAAAAATTACAAAATGATAGGAAGTAGGCAAGGACATTAAAACCATTATTATCTGTGACTTCCATAGTCCAAGAAGCTACAGGAAAGATTGAACAATTCAAGTAGAAACATGAAATGGGGAGGGAGGGGGTTGAAGGGAGAAGTGTGAGTGTGTGTGTGTGTGTGTGTGTGTCTCAAATCAAACGGCTAGAGATGCAAACTATAATGCCTAAGATTAAAAAAAAATACACTGGATAGAATTAACAGATTAGACAATACAGAAAAATAAAAATTAAGAATCTGAAGACACAGCAATAGCAACTACCCAAAATGAAACACAAAGAACCCAACCCCCAAAAAAGCACATCAGTGAACTAGGCAACAATTCATAATTTCAGCAGCCTAATTAGCTTATTATTGGAATCCCTGAATTAAGAGGTGACAGAAAAAAGTATTTAAAGAAATAACTGCAGAAATATTTCCAAATTTTTGAAAACTATAAAACCACAGGACCAAGAAATTCAAAGAATCCCCAACACAACAAATATGAAGAAAATCACCCAAAGGTATACCTTAATATAATTGCTTAAAACTAGGGATGAAGAGAAAAATCTTAAAAGCATCTGGGATGGAGGGCGAGGGGGGACAAGGACACATTATGTACAAAGGGACAAATATAATGACAGATTTCTCATCAGAAATAGTTTAAAGTAGAAATGGAATAACATCTTAGAAGTACTGAAAGTAAAATATGTCCACCTAAAAGTATTTACCATGTTAAATTATCTTTCAAAAACAAAGGTGACATAAAGATCAAGACTCAATGAAATGGAGAACAGGAAAATAACAAAGAAAGTCATGAAAATAAAAGGTGATTATTTGAGACTATCAATAAAATTGATAAACCTCTAGGCCAACTAATTAGGAAAGAGCAAAACATAAATGATCAATATCAGGATTGAAGTGACATTACTACAGATTCTACAGTTATTACAAAGATAATAAGGGAATGTTATGAACAACTTTATGCTAATAACTTCACCAATTCCTTGAAAGACACAAATGATCTTTCCAGAAGAAAAAGATAACCTGAATAGCCCAATATCTATTAAATAAATTGAATCTGTAGTTAACAACCTTCCGGAAAAAAAACCTCCAGGCCCAGATGAAACAGGGGTGTGTGTGGGGGTGGAGGGAGGTGGGCGGGGGGTGTTTGGAATATTTCTGCATTCATTCTATGAGGCCAACATAGCCCTGCTCCCAAAACCAGACAAGGACATCACAAGAAACAAAACCGACAGATCAACACCCTTTATGAGTATTTTTTAAAAATTCTTAATAAAATTTTAGCAAATCAAATCCAGGAACATATGAAAAAGATACTACATCATGATCAAGTGTGGTTTGTTGCAAGAATGCAATGTTAGTTTAATATGCAAAATCAATGTAATTCACTATACTAAAGAACTGAAAAAGTAAACTATATGATCTCAATACATGCTTAAAAATCATTTGCTAAAATCCAACATCCACTTCTGATTTTTTAAAAAATCTCAGCAAACTAATAATAGAAAGGAACTTCTTCAACTTGATAAAAAGCATCTATGATAAAATCATACTCAATGGTGAAAGTTTGAATGCTTTCCTCTTCAATATCATCAATGAGATAAGCAAGACCATTCTCACCACTTCTATTTTACTAAAAGTTGTAGCTAGTGAAATAAGGTAAAAAAAAAAAGAAAGAAAAGAAAATTAAAGGCATCCAAACAGGAGAGAAAGTAAACAATGTCTTTATTTGAGGATGACAATCATCTATGTAGGACATCTGACAGAATCTAGAAAACAGCTACTAAAACAAATAAGTGTGGTTATCAAGGTGGCAAGACAGAAAATAAATATGCAAAAACCTACTGTATATCTATGTTCCACCAACAAACAACCAGAAATTGAAATTTTAAAAATACTATTTACAATAACATTTAAAAATAAAAACTACCTAGAGATAAATCTGACGAAAGATAAATAAGACCTGTACACTGAAAACTACAAAATATTACTGATAGAAATGAAATAAGATCTAAATAAATGAAGAGAGATATACTTTGTTCATGGGTTAGAAAACTCTGTATTGTAAAAGATGTCAATTCCCTCCCAAATTGATATACAGATTCAAAGCAATTCCAATTAAAATCCCAGAAGATTACTTTGCAAAAATTGACCAACTGATTCTAAACTTCATATGGAAACTCAGGGCATCTAGAATGGCCAAAACAACTTTAAAAAAAGAATAACAAAATTGGAGGGTTTATACTATGTGACTTTAAGACTTATTATAAAACTACAGTAAGAAAAACACTGTAATATTGGCATGAAGGTAGGCAAATGAATCAACGGAGCATAATGAAATCCAGAAATACTCCTAGGTGGACATGGTTAATTGATTTTTGACAACTGCAAAGGCAATTTAAGAGGGAAAAAAAGAATCTTTTCAGGAAATGGTGCTGGAATAACTGAATATCCATATGCAAAAATATAACTTTTTGATCCATAGCTTGCATCATATACAAAAAGCTACTCAAAATAAATCACAGTCATTGGGCTGGTCGAGTGGCTCAGTTGGTTAAGAGTTGGCTTAAGAGCGTGAGCTCTGAGCAACAGGGCCGCCAGCTCAATTCCCACACAGGCCAGTGATGCTGCGCCTGAGCTGAGCTGTCGCTGAGCTGCCAACAGGTGGCAGGATGGCTCAGCTGGTGTAACAACAAGACTGCCTGTTCTATGGTGGGCTACGCCCACCAGCAACTAAGACTGAACTCGGCACCTTGAGCTGAGCTGCTGCCCAGATGGCTCAGTGGATATGGGCATATGCTCTTAACAACAAGGCTGCCGGCTTCGACTCCCCCATGGGATGGTGGCTACACCCACCCTCAACTAAGATTGAACACAGCACCTTGAGCTTAGAGGACATGAGTTGCTGATGGGCAGCCAGATGGCAACTGTCATCCTCCACAACGAAGATTGAACAACAACTTGGCTGGTCCGCTTCCCCAATTCCCCAACACTGTTCCCGTCCTCTAATTCCCCAATAAAATCTAAAAATGAATCACAGTCATAAATGTAAAACTTTTAGGGAACAACATGGGAGGAAATCTTCAGGATTTGGGTTAGGAAAGAGTATTCAGACTTGCTAAAAACTTAATCCATAAAAGAACAGAACTGGACCTCATCAAAATTAAAAATTTTGCTCTGTAAAAGTGTTGGGAGCCGTGCAGGCTGGCTTTAGTGATGCATTGTTTTGCATCTTGTTTTGCTCCTTTTTGCACCTGTAGGATGTTTACTTAACACTAAGGTACATGGCGAGTACAGCCAGTTCCTAAAGAGACACAGAAGATTTGTAGCTATTTGGGTTAATGGAAGGAAGTGTTCTGGGAGGCTTACCCCTAAGGTCTCCCTGACCTTTAAAGTATTTAGTAGATAGTTAATGATCTACTTTTGAAGGAGGTAATGCATGTTTATCTCTTCTGTTTTGCACGTACCCTGGATGTATATAAGGATGTTGGAAAATAAACTCGGGGGTGTCAGTATTTACTGGAGTCCTCCAGCTAACTCTCTCTCTTCTGTCTCTTTTCTTAATCCTAACGTCCCCCCTCAGGACTGTTCGAGATATTGGCTGGCTCCGATATAAAAGGCCATGTAAAGGTGATATAAAAGCAAGCTACATTATATAAATGTCTATTTACTACACTGTACATCTGAAACTAACATAAAATACTGAATATCAACTGTAACTGAAAAAATAATTTAACTAAAAAAAAATTTAAAAGTTAGTAAGGTTGAGTAGCAAGAAAGAGAATATTTACCTTTGTTACAACCAAAAATATGTAGAATAAAATATTTCTTTGAGAAAAGACAACCTACAGAGTAGGAATAAATATTTGCATATATCTGACAAAGGACTAGTGTCTAGAATATATAAAGCACTGTCAAAACTCAACAGTATGCTGATAATGGAAGAGGCTATACATGTGCAGGAGGAGTTATATTTCTCTTATCTCTGTACATTTTACTCAATATTGCTCTGAACCTGAAACTGCTCTAAAAAAGACTACTTAAAAAACAACAACTCAACAGTAAAAAAACAAAAACAAACCTCCAACTAGAAAATTGATATTTCACTGAAGAGGATATCACAGATGGCTAATAAGCACATGAAAAGATGCTCAACGCCATTAGCCATTAGCGAAACACACATCAAAACCAGTATCACTATCATGACACACCTAACAGAATGGCTAAAATTAAAAAAAAAAAACAGTGATGACACCAAATACTGGCAAAGATTTGGAGATACTGGATCACTCGTACACTGCTGGTGGGAATGTAACATAATAGAGCCATTTTGGAAAAGTTTGGCAGTTTTATGATTCTAAACATGCAATTACCACACAATCCAGCAATTGCACACTGGGCACTTACCAGAAAAATTAAAACTTATGTTCACACAGAAACCTGTACACAAATGTAGAGCTTTATTCGTACCAGAAATGGCCAGAGGTCCTTCAATGGGTGAATGGTTAAACTATGATACATACATACCAGAAAGTTCTACTTATTAACAAAAAGGAAAGAACTATTAATACATACAACAACTTGGATGAATCTCCAGAGAATTATAAGGAGTGAATAAAGCCAATCTTAAAAGTACCACATGATTCCATTTATATAACATTTCCGAAATGACAAAATTTTAGAAGTGGAAAAGATTAGTGGTTGCCAGTGGTTGGGGCAAGGGGGAGGGGTGGCATGGGAGGAAGGTGTATGTGATCATAAAGGGGCAACACAGGAGATTCTAGTGGTGACAGAACTGTACTGCCTCTTGACTGTGGTGGCAGATATATGAATCTACACGTGATAAAACTGTACAGAACTAAATACACACGAGTACAAGTAAAACTAGAAATCACAGTAAAATTGGTAGATTCTATGACTGTCAAAATCCTGGTTGTGACATTGTACTATAATTTTGCAAGATGCCACCATTAGAAGAAGCTGGGTAAAGTGTCTATTTTTTAATCATATTTTAACCTATTTTTAATATAGTTTATATTAAACTATAATTCACACTGTCATAAAGTTTTACTTTCTCTACATGTGCTTTGATTTATAGCTTTCATTGTACCCCAAACACGCATCAAAAAAGAGAAAGAAGGGATGGCCGGTTAGCTCAATTGGTTAAAGAGCAGTGCTCACAATACCAAAGTTGCTAGTTCAATCCCCGCGAGGGCCGCTGAGCTGCACCCTCCACAACTAGATTGAAATAACCACTTGACTTGGAGCTGATAGGTTCTGGAAAAACACACTGTTCCCCAATAAAAAAAGAAAAGACAAGACAAGAAAGAAGTCATTATCTCAATTAAAGGGCACGGAAAAAATATGGCCATTAATTTTAACTTAACTTTAATCCTCAAAACAAAGAATGAAAACACTATAAATGACAAATGTTCTACATTGAAAAAATTGTTCTGTAATCATTTGACACAAATATATATCAGGTGCAGTAAATTACATGGTACAAAAAATCTTAATAAACAAATCCTCCTAAACAGTTTTACTTAGTTAATTGGGGTTCTTTATTGATAAACTGCTTTTATGTGAAGAGGGTACATGGAAAAAAAATTCACTGCCAATTTAAGAACAATGATTACTTCACGAAAATGATATTCCTTGTTATTGAACATCTAAAAAGTAGAACAGCACTATCAATTGAACTTTCTGTGATATGGAAACATTGTTTAATTTGCATCATCCAACAGAGTAGCTACTAGCCACGTGTGGCTACTGCACCTTGATATATGGCTAGTAGGACAAAGGAACGGAATATTTAAAGTCAGTTAAATAGCCACATATGGCTACTGGCTACCACATTGAACAGAACAGATCTAGAGTTTACAGAAAAATTCAAAAAACAATACAAACACAATGTATAAATAATCGTCAGTGTAGTGAGTCAGTATTTTTCACCCATGCCCTGTTGGGCAGAATAATTCATTGTGCAGCATTGTCCTAAAAAGAACATATTCTTTTCAAGCAATAAAGGTAATTTCCTAAATTAATTTTATGGCCACTTTATATTATAGAGTATTATTTCATTCAAAGAAACTACTGAACCTACTGAGTTAAGAGCAATAATGCATTTTCACCAGCAGAGGGCAGATATGTTATAAAACCACATACCAATTTCAATTGTTTCAGAAGTCCAGTTGTACTGAATCAAGACACTAGTCTATTCACTTTCACAAAAGTAATTGTACTTCTTGAAAGTTAAGACAAAATATGCTAAAAAAATAAACGTACATTTTTCAACAATAGACAGGTATCCCCATAAACCACTTTTTGTCAATTTTTATCAGTTTGTTTAAGAACTATAATCCCTCAAACAAAATGAAATAACCCTAATAAAATGTCAAACAAGCCTTATTTTCAACATCATTTACATATATACTAACAGTATTCCTTGGGCTGCAAAATAAATTCTGAACAATTTTCCTCACAGAGTATAAAAGTCCTCAGAATTCCACAGGAAAACAAACTAAATTCAGAAAACAAAGCAAGCAATGAAATTTGGCCAAGGTGCTAAAAAAAATGGCAAAGGTCTGCCTGAGAAAAACTTGAGAAATGGTGCCAACACACTGAAGTTTCACCTTCTTGACTCATTCACTGCACAGCAGGTGGAAAACAGGCTCTGAAGCAGTTGGGCTCAGTTTCACAATAGTCTTTTGTAAGAGCTTAGAAAATAGTTCTAATGTCTACCAAAATAAAATGGCCTTTTCTAGCCCCCTTCACCTCGCTACTTCATTTACTTTTTACTGGCTGTACCCCCTTCTTACAACCCTGAGGTTCCTCTGTTCTAGTTTTCCTTGCAGTCCTGCAGGCCCCCATTTAGTCCTTCAATGATTCAACTTCCGACTGTGACCCCCTACAATCTTGGCCATAGATCCTCTTATCTACAAGTGTCTCATCCACTCATGGCTTGGGCAACCAGTTCCATGCAGATGGCTTCCAAATCAACAATCACTCCCTAGTCCATCCCCTCTCCTAAACATCTGCCTGGTGCGTACACCTGCCTCCAGGAACTTGACACAGCATGTGCACTACGCATATGCACAAACCTGTTCACCCCACCTAGAATAACTTCGCCAACATTCTCCTTTAAGTTTTATTTCTGCTCTTTCTCAAGAGCTACTTTATTAAACGCCTTCCTCAACTCATGCTCTTAGTGAGTTTTAACTTTCTCTGAACTTCTGTAACACTTAATGCTTGCACTAATATTGCCACACAGGTATATAGAATATAATCTTTGTGCTGATGACCTGCCTGTCTCCTTAAACTAAAGACTCCCAAAGGGCAGAGTAGTGCTTCTGTTGCATACCTCTTACTAATGTCTACTCTAGTGGGCCAGCAGATAAAGGATAAAATATATATACACACACACACGCACACACACACATTTTTAAATATATCAACATATATCTATATCTATAGAGAGAGATAACTACCTTCTTTTCCTGAGCCTTCCATAAAGTACTCTTGAAGAAAAACGTGGCATGATTATCAAACCTTTACTTTGTGCCAGACATTATTTCACAAGCTCAGTTAATCCTCAGGACCCTGTAACACAGGTATGGCCATTTTACAAGTAATGCCACTGAGGTTTAGAAAGTTTAAATACTATACTCCCACTGCAAGGAAGGAAGGAGGGGGAGGAGGGAAAGGGGAGAGGGAGGGAAGTAAAGAAAACAAAGAAATCACAGAAGCAGTAATGGGGAAACTGCGATTTTAACCCAGAGCAGTCAGCCTTCAAAGCCCATGCTTTTAGCTACTGAGCCAGTGTGCCTCTCAAGGATAACACCAGAGCAATGAATCTGTCAACCCACAATCAAATGGGGGGAAGAATACTGTAAAATAAAAGTTATTATATATTATATAGCTATATTATTTTTTGTTATATTTCTCCCTTAAACCTGCAAAAAGGAATAAATACGTAAATAAATTCAAAGTGTCATAAGGACACTGAAAAACTTAGAAGGTTCATTGGGAACTAATAAAATCTACAAATACAGCATTCATCTATCATTTTTCAAATGTTGATTTATTTTGGCAAAGAAGTTAAAATGTGGTAATCATTTAAGGATTCACTGGTCATCGGAATGGTATGAAATAAAAGGAGAAAATGAAATTAATTTTAAGAATCAATAATCCTTGTTTCACCTGCCTGTCCTAAAGTTTAAAGCCTTGTCTAATCTATTTCTTACTTTGTTCAGGTGATTTAGCATCATTCAAAAATTCAGCTTAAAAGTTCAAAAGTTTGAGCAGATATTTCACAGCTTCCCTTTCTTTTGTTTACTATTTCACTAATATCCTAGAGCTTTGTATTTCCACAATTTCTCTCTCAAGCCCAAAGACATTCAATATTTACAAATACCTCTCTTTTAAACTATTCTCGACACTATTTAGATTTCATGAGATAAAAATTTGCTTCTAGTTCACACCAATAAACAGCACTCCAAGTTTTAAAACATGTTTACACTACTGTCAAATCTGTGTTTAAACAAACTGGTTAAGTAAATACTTAATACGTAATTGGTCCTCACTCTGATTATTAATTTTTTTCTTAATATTCTGCCATTACATAGAGGTTTGGTTAAGCATAAAATCCCAAAATTCACCTCATTTCTCATTGTGTGCAAAGGCTGAATGTAAAGAGAATGAAAAAATTAAAAAGCGGAGAGTTACTTCTTGTAAAGGTCAAGGGTAACATTCATCTGTGGACTCACAAAGCAATAGACAAAGTTTCCAGACAACTTGGGCTCACTCCCATGTTCTCTCACTGTGACAAAACTGAACAAGTCATTTAATGTCTTGTTCTGTTTCGTCTCTCTAACAGGAGATTAGACCACATACCATGACAGGTCTCTTTTATCTCTGAACTTTCTATAATCTCATAGTTACAAAAAAATGTAGACCAGTGACTGAAAAGCTGTCCGAAGTACCCAACTGTCACCTATTCATGGGCTTACAGAATCTAGGGGTGAATGGTGTGGCTTACCACCATAATCAGAGGAATCAATGTTGCCTGGATTTTGTGTTATAGCCCAATGGCTGGTCAAGAGAAAAATGTGAAAAAGATAGCCAATCCTTACCCCCAAAAGGAAGGGCAAGTCATAAAAGAACAGAAATGATGAATAAGCATATTAAAAGCGTGCACTTTTAAGAATATCAAGAAAACGGAAAATGCAGTGTGATACCAGTTTCACCTACCATATTATGAAAAGTTTTAAAAAACATGATTACCCAGTGACAGGTTGGGTGAAGTGAGTCAGCCAGTCTTTATACACTGGTGGGAAGGTAAACTGGCACCAACATTCCTTGCAATACAAATCAAACAGGCTTTAATCTGGCATACTCTTACACCTTTCACATATGAGATTTTATTCTGAGGAAATAACTGTACACACAAAGCTCTGACAGAACTATTTGTAACCACAAAAATTAGACAGCAAATGCCCACCAATGATGAAACAGATTAGTTTAAAATACTTTTAAATTATTTCAAAATACTTACTATTGGAAGTATTCTGTGCAGAGAATCACCTTAAGTCTCCTACAATGTCCTACTCATTCTCAGCAAATGACTTCATCGCCTAATTGTCCCTCACATTTCAGACTCCTCTCACTCTCCTTCTTCATAAACTGACCCACACTCTTCCTCATCTTTTTCTTCTGTCCAAAGTTAGCCACTTCATCTCTGTGTGGAATCAAACCTTCCTCTAAATCTCGCACTGATATATTAACTATGCCATACTTCCTTCTTAAAGAACTTGCTTGATCTTAGCCACAGAAAAGAAACCCCCACTTGCTGTTCCTGCAGCCCTGCTGCCTCCAAGCCAAAATGACCAGCATATGGGCCAGGTCATTTCACACAGGAATACGGAATATGACCCAAAAAAGAGACAACCACCTATAGGAAGTCAAATAGCAGATCATGTAGACTTAAGGAGCTACTGAAGTAAACTGGTAAACAAATAAAGGAAAGTGGTCAGTAAATAAAGCAGGTAAGAAGCGTCATTCATCCCTTACAGACCCAGAGATACAGACAACCAAAGACAAAGATAGGGGAAAAAAAAAAAAAAAGGCTGCCTGCGGACTTTCTAAGTTCCTTCCAGGTTAAGCTGTAGATGTTCTACTCATTCTGATGCAACTAGCTAAGACAGACACCATGGCAGATATTGCTGATTTGCTCACACAACCTCTAGTTCACCTATTTCTGGTGTATCTTCCTGTAGTCAGAAAATAGAAAGCTAAAAAGCTCTATTTGTCCAATTCCTTTGTTCTTAGAGTTCTGAATGAGAATTCGTTTCCACCAATTAGATGCACTCATGCAACATTTGAAAGCAAAAGTGAGATGGCGACTATCTATCTTCCTGCCCTTCGGAGCTGTTTTCTGCTGGAAGACAAGATCAGAGAATGTCTAGTCTCCAGCTGCTTGTGTAAAGATGCAGTTTTGGCACAGGTGACAAATAGATCCCACATTCCAACACCCAATCACCCGCTTATACATGTTGTAAGGCAGCTGTAGCTTTCATATTCCTGCATCACAGCTCATTTAGTGTTTTCTTAGACTCAAAGGTTCCAGTGATAGCCTCAGGGATAGTGGCTCCGAGGCAGGTCAGTTCTGTGACCTGGAAGTCATTCCTGGAGGCTCAGCCTGAAACCTACTTTTCTTTACCCCTTTTCAGGGCTTTCATAAGCACCTGATTTCCTGTATTAAAACCCTTCTGCTAACACAAGTGGAGTATTGTTTCCTCTGCTGAAGCCCTACCAAAACAACCTCAACTTCAACATATAAAAAGAATGTATAATTTCAGTATTCAAAGCCAGGGCTTTTATAAAGCTGACTAAACAAAATTTTACATAAGCTAACTAACACAGAAAAAGTTAGAAAAAGAGAAATACTGAGTGAGGTCTAATTTTCCAGAAAGAGCATCACTAGAGTCATACTCATCTATATTCTCTAACGCCACTGAGATAAATTAGCTTTTCATGTATTGCTTGTATTGTGGTTATTTATCTTTTGTAGATAATGTCTTAAATTGGCAACATGCATTATTCTTGTACCCAGCACGCTTCTCCCCCTCCTCAGTCATTTACTCACTCAACACCTAGCACCTATGTACCAGGAAGTATTCTGGGCAATGAACAAAAAACAAAAAATCCCTCACTTCTTACATTCTAGAAAGGGAGATACATATTTAATGAAATTAACTATTGGGTTGCTGGAAAAGTCATGACACATTTTCGCAACGAAAAACATAGAAAAAATACATCATGACTTTTCTGACAACCCAATATATAGTATATTTGAGTGCAGACCTAACCTAGATGAGGAGACCCAGCCATACGCATGTCTGGGAGAAGAACATTCCAGGAACAGGGATTGGAAGTGTGAAAAGCACTGAGGCGGACGCCTCATCAGTATCCTCCAGAGCAAGAAGGGCAGTGTGGACCACTGTAAAAAAGCTTTGGCTTTTACTCTGATAAAAAAAAATAATGGAGGGTTTTGGGTGCAGCAATGGCGTGATCTAACTGATCTGACTTGACTTTTTAAAGATCACTCTGGCAGCTGTGTTAGAACAGACCATAATAGGCAAGAATAAAAACTAGGAGATCAACTGAGAGATGACTAGAGTCAACATGGGGACAATTCCAAAGTTTTGGGCCAGATCAAAAGAGCAGAGGAAGATGGGGAAAACTGCCCAAAGGGCACGCTCAGAGGAAGAAGACCAAGAATTCAGTTAAGACATGTTAATTTGGAGTTGCTGAATGAATAACCACATGCAACTGGACATACCAGTATAGACTTCTGGGACAACGTCTTTTGGCCTGAAGATATTGACTTGTAGTCCAGAGTTAAAACCAACAGACTGGATGACACTGGCAAAGGAGTGAATGTAAACAGAAAAGAGGTTCAAGAACTGGGTCCACATGGGACAAGCCTCCCTTCTCTTCTGATGAAAAAAAGAAAAAAAAATGCCCAATGCTATTTCACTTAAGCTAATTCTAGTTGTGTTTCTATCCCCTACAATGGAAAGTCCTAAATAATACAGAAGGCCTTGGGATTGGGATTCCTGTACCATATACAACTTCAATTCATATGGCAATTAGCATTTGTGCCTTACTCATAATAAGTGCTCAGAAAATATCTCTGAACTGAATAGTTCTTTAAGTAACCCCTGGATAAAATCCAAGACAGTGATTAGCATTAGAGGTTCTGGTATATTTTCATGGTTTGCAGCAGTTTGTTTCAATGTGTTCCTGAAAACAAGATGATGGAGAAGTAAAATTAGAAAAACATTCATTACTACACTTTCAAATGCTTTTCTAACAACAGCTAGACAGCACTAAAACAGCTCCATGATAATCCTTTTTCTGCCTAGCATCATAAAATGATTAGAGGTCTACCAGAAAGAGCCAACAACTAATTCAATTACTTCTTAATCACAATCTTTGCAATAATACTTTATTTGAATTTTTAAACTTGTTTTGTTCTCTTGATATGCTTATATTGACTCTGAACATGTTCAAAATAGTTAATACACAGCCAGCCCTCTGTATCTACAGGTTCTGTATCAATGGATTCAACCACCCACTACCCATGGATCAAAACTATTCCCCTAAAACATGCTATGTTGTTGCTGACATGTATTATGTAGTTGGTCCTACAGTGGCTGCACATGTACTGAACACATACAGACTTTTTTCCTTGTCATTATCCCCTAAACCTTACAGTATAACAACTATTTACATTTACATTGTATTAGGTATTATAAGTAATCTATAAATTATAAAGTATAGAGAGGATGTACATAGGTTATATGCAAATATTATGCCATTTCATATAAATGACTTGAGCATCTGCAAATTTTGGTATCTGAGGGGGGTCCTGGAACCAATACCCCTCAGATACTGCGAGATGACTGTATGTTGAAAAAGTCATTCATCAGTACAAGACTACATGAAATGTCCAAATACATACTGTTAGTTGAGACCAGTTAGTTAATGCTCTTCTTCCAACTGGAGAAAAAAAAACAAACACAAAAAAATCCTGCAGACCAAGGTGAAATGAACAGTTTTTAAGTCCAGAAGGGTCCCTCTTCTTATTTGTTGGTAGCTTGTTTGATTTTGTTCCTTAGACACAAAAAACTAGAATCCTTTTTTCTTAATTTTTATTATCAAAATTTTCAAATACACAAAGGACAAAAAAAATAGTATACTGAATACCCACATTCCCACTGCCTAGATGCAACGATTGTATTATTCTGCCATATTTTCATCTTTTTTTACACTGAAATATCTTAAATCAATTTCAGACATCAAGATATCACCCTTAAATATTCAGTATGAATCTCTAAAAAATATGAACTTTCTCCTCATCATCACAGCCACCAAATTAACAATACATTTTCAATGTCATCTAATATTCAGTATGTATTCTATTTCCCACAATTGTGCTTCCCCGCCCTGCCCCAAATTTTTTATAAAAGGCTTTTTCAAAAAAGTATCCTCTCAAGAACCATGCACTGTTTGGTTATGTCTCCTAAGCTCCTGTTAAACTAGAAGAGTTCCCCTTCCCCCTCCCAACTTTTTTCATATCATTGACTTGGTAAAGAGATATTAAACACAGATTTAATATAAAGAATATTTAAAATATTTTCAGGGGACACATACATATATGAAATGTCACTAATCAGTATAATGCTCCTTACTTAGTATGAATTCTAAAAATAATCTGAATATGAATATTCAAAGTCTACCATAAAGATTAAAGCTCAAATGAGTGGGCCTGGTCTAAAATCTGTCCCTTAGTTCTGGGTAACAGTATTATTTGAAACTGATATTCTCCCCTACAAAAACTTCAGAACGTTTTAAACTAAAATAATTTAGTATAGATTATTTATTCAATCTGAACATACAGCAACTTTAGCCATTTATATATTAAATTATATACATGTGTTCTGTATGTTCACTTAAACATGAAAATATTTTTACATGTTTTTCCAATTATATTTAGATCTCACAAGGTATAGAATGGTAGGTAGCCTTTTATCATACTTCAGATATCTGATAAACGTTTCATTGTGAATTTAAAAACTTCAACTATTTTTTGCCTTTCAGTATGCCTTGTAACTTTTTCTTGAATCTGGGCATGATGTACCGGGTAAAAGGAACTGCTGTAAATAGGCCTTTAGTAATGTGGTGGTGAGGTACGGGAGGAGGGGAAGCGTTCTACATTTATATGATCAGGTCTCAGTGTTTTAGTGAGCCCCTTTCTCTGGTACTATAAACTTCACAAATCTCAGTTTTTCACCCCTTCAGTGGGACAGGATAACTAGAGGAGGCTGGTATTAGGTATTTCCCCTCCCTCAGTTAAGCTCTAGTTAAATCACTACTCCCGAGGGCAAACCTTGCTAAGAACAGAATATTGTGGTGTGTTTCAGAACGGTTCCTTTTCCTCTTCCC
>NW_017731763.1:538714-543503 GCF_001890085.2 Hipposideros armiger | reverse complement strand
GGAATTTTTACTAGAATCATATTGAATCTACAGATTCATTTGGAGAGGACTGGCTTTATAAAGATTGAGTCTTCTATTCCATGAACAAGGTATATCTATCTCTCTATTTCTTTACATATTCTTTATTTCTCTCAGCAACCTTTGGTAGTTTCTGGTATACACATCTTGCATGTATTTGTTAAATTTAGCTCTAGATTTTCATATCTGTTATTTAAATGGTAATTTTTATTTCAACTTCTAATTACTGGTTGCTAATATATAGAAATCATTAATTTTTCTATATTCACCTTGACCCCTGCAATCTTGATAAACCCAATTATTGGTTATAACAACTTTTTTGTCTAAATTTCTAAGGACTTTCTATATAAATGATCATGCTGAGAGTTTGTTAAATGACTCTTGCATGAATATATTTTTAAAACACTTTCTGTGAGAATGCTTAATTTAAATTGTACTCACTTGACCACCCTAAGTACATCCAAAACAGTACCTTTTATAAAAACCTAGGTTCAATTTACAATTTTTATCACAAATCCACTTGTAAGAATAATAATGGCCCTCAAAGATACCCATGTTGCAATCCCTGGAATCTGTAAATATGTTACCTTCCATGGCAAGAGACTTTCAGGTGTATTTAAGTTAAGAACACTGAGATGGTTCCATCCTGAATTATCCAGGTAAACCCAATGTAGCCACAAGGGTCCTGAAAAGAGCCAAAGAATAAGATATAATGATGGAGGCAGGCAGAGAGCGGGATGGGGCGGGAGACAGATCTGAAGATGACACACTGAGGATGGAGGAAAGGGGTCATGAGGCAAAAGTCACCGGTGACCTTTACAAGCTGAGGAAATAGAATCTCGCCTAGTGCCTCCAGAAGGAACACCTTTGATTTTTAGCTCAGTAAGGTTGATTTTGGATTCTAACCTTCAGAATTATAAGATAATAAATTTGTGTTGTTTTAAGCCACTAAGTTTGTGGTGATTTGTTATAGCAGCAATAAGAAATTAATATACCAGTGATGATAATCTCACTTATATAAACGTACTTCTGCTAGTTTTTTGGCACCATACACCATTACCACTCCACACCAAAAGCAACTTTCAAGAGTAGAAATGCATGAACATTTAGACTAAACCATAATTTTCTTTTTTTTTTAATTGGAAGATAAAACTATCCTACACATGATTCCCCACAGAATTTCAAAATCCCCTTTATTTTCTTTTAAAGTTTGCGTTCCATCTGATCACTAGTTCTTGAAATGTGCTCTTTACAAAAGATCAATGACAGACATCTGAAGGGTCTCTCATCAGTCACTCCTAAAAGCAGTCACTTGGATCTCTTGTTAAATGAGGACCAAAAATTGTTTGGGGGCAGACAGGGTAGAGGTGGAGTGGAGGGGTACAAGGGGACCCAGAGAATGGAGAATTGCTAAAAAGCTTATAATTCTCTCTCCTTTGTACCCTTAAAATCCTCCCATTTACCACTCAAAAATATACGAAGACATGAAATTAGCACATATTTCCAATAACATCTAAGCTCTGTTTTAAGTAAAATATTTTTAAAAATCATTTCTATATAGTACTATAGCTAAATGCCATTCAGAGTTAACATAACTCTACCTAACACCTTTGGTAGAAAATATTGATATTGATGAATATATATGATTGAAAATTTAATAGATCTGTAGGTCTCTTCTTTACGATAATGAATAAAAGGGGTCCTGGCTTTAGTAGCTAACTAAAAGAGGTGGTGGTTTCTTTTATTTTACTGTACTCCAAGAAAGCTTAAAAATTAAAGTTTCAAACAAAAGGACTCCTCAACCTGTAAGGAATACTCCTGTGAGTTCTATGATATGGCTTAAGGTAATTAAAGATAGTACCAGGTAAATTTGCTCAGCAAGACCTAAATCATCAGTGAAAAGCTTTTAAAATAATAAAAGCTTGATTATAATCCAAAGCTCAATAGGACACAAAAATATAAACCCTCAATAACAACTTTTTTTAATTAACAATAATAAATACTGACATAGTAGTGACATGAAGAGTTGAAATAATTTTTTTGCAGTGAGGCTCAATGAAGACAGGGGAAACTAGTCACCAAGCAAGTCAGAGGCAAAGACTGGACTCAAACCTAGCTTTACTAACTTAATCCAGGTCAATGCTCCTTCAATTCTATCATGTTTGTTTCTACTCGTATGGTTTAAAAAGACAAGAGTCGATGACCAGTACCTGACCTAAGGACATAACTACAGAAATAGAAAACAAAGAAGCAATAAGGAAGACAAAAAAAACAAACAAAAACTACTAAAGGATTTGTCTATAGATTCAATCAATTTGTAGAATAAAGTTTAGTGATCAGAAAAAAATGCTATTTTGTTATATTGGTATTTTGAAGTTATGGTGGTTCTGCTATTAAATGCAAAGACATAAGTTAAACAAAGGCACTGTTCAAACTGGAACACATCTGGCCATAATCTCTCTGAGAAATAGAATAAGTCAGTTTGAAGGTGATAGTCTCTTCCAAACAATAATCTCTTCTATAACAAAATTTCAGTTGCAAAAGTATGTTTTCTCTTTCATGCCAACGAACATGTGGTTAACAGCACTGACTCTGGAAACAGATCTTCTGGGTTCAAATCCTGGTTCTATAGTTCCTATTCCCAGCTCCGTATCATCCCAAATAAAGCCAAAATTCCCTCTAATACTCATAGTTGCTTCTCTGGAACGCACCTTTGCTTGTAGATTAGGTTCTAGAGCTAGATGAGGTATGCTGAGATTCCAACATGTTCTGTACAATATACTGGAGGAAAATATATATTATCAACTATATTGGGAGGTTCCCAAGACTACCCTCAGGTTCAGTAATTTGCTAAGAGACTCCCAAGACTCAATATACAGTTGTACTCATGGCTATAATTTATTACAGCAAAAAAATACCAAGCATAATCAGCAAAGGGAAAAGGCACGTGAGATGAAATCCAGGAGAAAACAGACACAAATATCCAGGTGTCCCCTTCAAGCCGAGTTGCACTGGACTCACTTAATTCTCCCAGCAATGAGTTCTGACAAGTGTGAGATGTTACCAACNTGAAATTTTAGTTTTCGTTAGAATAATTATACAGGGTTGTTAATATAAAAATCATATATGCTATTCTTTAAAAACTTTTAAAGCCCAAAGCTAATTTTAAAATCTAACCACTGATATAAGATGTGATTTCATACTCTCAAGACTAAAAGGTGTAGAACCAAACTAAAATGGAGTCATTTATGCCAAGGACAAAATAGAGATGCTCAACACAGGCTCATAAAGGAAACTTAACAGGAATTTACAGCTCTTCTCAGAAATCAGTAGGGGACACCAGCCAATCCCTAAACACCAAGGCTGTTCACACTATCTGGACTTCCTTGTTCCCTTGACTCAGCTAACTTGATCCAACCAAATAAGACAGAAGACCACTAGACAACCAATCAGCTGAAAAAGCCAAATAACTTACATGTTTACCCCATAAAAATTCCTTAGTCTGTGAGCAACTCAGAACTCATTGCTCCCATAGCCTTGAGTTCCCTGGTTTGCAAATTGAAAGCCTTGCAATAAAATCATCTTTCCGCTTTGTTTTATTCAGCATGCAAAGTATGGTTTCTGGCAAAGGTATAGTAAGTTGGTGAAGGTCCCTAATGTCTACTGGATCAGAAGCATATTCCACTGCCTGCTATTAAATATATTCCAAAACTCTGTTCTGATTTACTATTCAAAGATATATTCTATCTACTATCATGAACCCAAGATTGGGGAAAGCTAATAATCTCTGTTGAGATAAAAAAAAAAAAAGAGTATTACTCAACAACAGGAAACAATTATTGAGAAGACATAAATTTAAGACAACCTCTCTTTGATTATAAAGTCTAGATACCGAAAAGGGCATATTAATAGAGCAACAACTCATTTTGGCTAAATAGAAAGCCATTAAAATCAGGGAATCTTTCCAAATCTATGACAGGGGAATTCCTTATATGTACAACCACATAAAAATTAATTTTAGTTCTTTCAACAAATTTTAAGAAGCTGTAGTAGATATGACCCTACTTTACTTTCTGGAACAGGAAAACATATAAATAGGCATAGTCCTGCCTCAAGTAGTTTGCTAAACTGGAAGAGAACCTCAGAAATTTAATCCCTGTGAAAGGGTCTCAGGTTGGCTTAATATGATTTGAATTTCCCCCCAAATAATGATTTCGAAATCCTGGGAGGTGGGCCACTGGTCTCACAACAAAAAACTCCAATTATTATAGAACCCAAAAGTTATATAGCTCCTTGGAGTTAAAAATACTTAAATGGTATTCTTTTGCCTAACATTATGATAATCTTATATATAAACTGTATTTTCATTACATCCCCATAGATTATCATAGCACCTAGCAGAAAACCCTGCACCTAGAGGCACGAAAAAACTGATATTCTAAAGATGTCATAAGAAACTTTAGGGCTGTGTATGAATAACATCACTTCTCAAGAAAACCAAAAAGTTAAACCAGTGATTTACATAAAGATTTTAAAGTACTCACTCATTAGTACTCTAATAGACTTGGGGGGGGGGCACCAATCAAGGATTCTTTATCCTTAAAGCCAGGGTCAAGAAGAGTGTTACTTTTGAAAAACCTTTACACAGATCATTAGACTTATTTTCATGGAAGAGGAAAAAAACTCTAAGAATGTATATGTTATAAAGATTCAAATAATATACCTGAAAAACTGCTATATAATCTATAGCAACTGTTAATACCACCATATG
>NW_017731763.1:536986-538124 GCF_001890085.2 Hipposideros armiger | reverse complement strand
TTAAAATGAAATGGAATGAATATGGATTGTCAACCTTCCTACCACTACATTACTCACCCCAGACTCCTTCGCCTCAAAACTACTTAAGAGCACTTGTTAAGTCTGGCCTAAGTAGGCTCCTCCGAGGCTCAGCACACTGCTTTCTGCAGGTCCCAGGAAGGATCCAGCAGGAGTAGGGAAGGTCCACAGGAAAGTAGGCATGGAAAGGGCTTAAGCCAGGAGCCTCTAAAGTGATTAAGTGGTTTCTTAAAATTCCTCATGGTCTACTCCAACAGACCAAGACAAAATATCTGACGTTAGAAGAAGCATTAACGGCCTTTCGAGTCTGGCAGATTTCAGTTAGAATCCTGGCACCGGTGGCATCTTTGGCCAAGTAAACAATCTCTCTAAGCTTCAGCGTTCCCATTTCTAATATGGGAACCTTTAATATCCTTGACATTGCTGGGGAATTGCATAAACTACTTATACAAAAGCAGAATACACAAGATTCTCAAGAGAACCGAGAAAGAGAATTAACATTTGCTTAGTGCTCTGGTCAAACACAATAAAAGCCCAATTTTTCACCCTGAGAGCAGTCACCATGTCTCAGTCCTCTTTAAATACCTAGTAAAATGGGTATAGCTGCAACGTTCAGTGAATGAACACTGTACATGGGACTGTCTGTTGTATCTTTATCTTGGAAACTCACTCTGCCAGACAGAATAAGAACTAAGAGATTTCAGGAACCTGGCTTTAATTCCACACATTCCAGTTTATCTCCAACCATGTTCTTTTCTACTGCTATTCAACGAGCAGGGTTGTTTATGGGTCTAATCACACAAGACTTAGATTCAAATCCCACATTTACTGATAACCGACTATACACCATGCTCTGTATAAATGTTTCAGATACACTGTATCATGCAACAGTCATCATAGATAATCCTATTAACATACCAATACTTATTAAGGTTATACAAATGTAATATTAAAACCATACACAGGAAACCATGCTGTCAAGGAGAAACAATTGAGGAATATCTACCTACGCCCCATTCACCATTAAGGACATGATTAACTTTTAGTAGAACAGTTTAAAATGCAAAAATTTTTCTTTATTTCCTTTAATGAAGTCTATTCTGAAGTATTGAAATTTTAG
>NW_017731763.1:510344-531248 GCF_001890085.2 Hipposideros armiger | reverse complement strand
GACTCTTATTACTTAGGGTGGTGAGACCCTCCCCATATTCAAGTGCCCTGATGCCAGCCAGGGGCCCCTTGCAAGTCAGGCCTGCTTCCAACAGTCTAGTTAGATCCGATAGATAAGTAGATCCTTTAGAACACAGCCCTTGTCTATTTGTTCCCAGCTTCATCCACAGCTCCTAGAAAAGTACCTGAAATATAGTGGCCATTCAAAATTTTTTTCTTTTATAAAAAAATTGCTGGTTCTATCATTTCCTAGCTGTATAATCTTGGGAAAATTACTTAAGCTCTGTTTCCTCATTTGTAAGATGGGATAATAATATTACCTACCTCAAAAGGTTGTTTTGAGGATTAAATGAATATGTATAAAGTGTTCATAACAGTATGTGGCAAGAAGAAAGCACTATATAACTTATAGGTATATATGTAATGTTATTATTTACTGGGTTTTTTAAACTTCCAACCTGAAAGTTCTACCTTCTCCAAGTCACACTAAGCTTTCCCATCATTAAACTTAATGAATCTACAGTCTATACATAGAAGTTAACAGATCATTGTTTCATGTGTACTGAGATCCCTAACTAGTTTGTGGGCCATATCCAAAACTTTGTAGCACACACAACAGTGTCTCACATGATTACTTAATCTGTGCAGAAAATATTGATTTGCCAAAAAAATTATGTCTGTTAAATCAATTTTTCACAGTGGTCAGAATGTAAGGCAGTCAGTCAACACTTTTAAAAATTATAATTTGAACAAAACAGCCTCCAAGTTTCTTTGATTTTCTATTGAGAAATGGAAGGAAAAATGAGTTGATTCCATCCAGTGTAAAGACTACTAGTAGTAGTAGTAGTAGTAGTAGCAGTAGTAGTAGTACTAGTAGTAGCAGCAGAAAGAAAATGCTTGAATTTATAAAATACATAATTAGAATGTCAAATATTTGACTTTGCCTTAAAGAGAGCAAGAGGGTTCAAATCCTCATAGGTCAATAAGGGTTATGTACATCTTGTACAGCGAGAATTAGGAGATATACATTTCCTTAACTAATGAAATCAAGTTATGAAAGAATATTTTAATCTTAAAAAAAAAAGACAAAGAAGAACTGGGACGGAATAAAAAGAGGGGAGCAACATGTAGCCCAAGTTTAAACTTGATGAATCAGAGACCGATGGTTCCTATCCCAGCTCTGAAACCAGGACTCTGCACATAACCATCAGGGAAAACCTCAAGGTAGCAAAATTACAAGAACAAAAGACTGATCAGACTGAAGTTTACCACTGTGAGGGAACTTTTAAAATGGCCAGTCTCTTTAGATGAATCATCATCACAGATCTTTGTTTACATGAATTTATCCTACAAGCATCAACATCATCATAAACAATCTCAAGGTGAACTTCACCTTTTAGTGTGAATTACTCTAAAATAGGTTTATATAAGAACTCTTAAATATCAAACACTTAATAAAAAATGTTCTCCATCCTCACTGCCTGTAGTAGACGCTGGGTTTGGGTCTCACGACCTCCATTTAACCATTCTATTTGAAGAGGTTAGAAGACTAAAAGACTCCCTTGAAAGCAAGGTGTTGGACATGGATTTGCCAATTTTTCTGCACATAGAAGGCACAAGTGGGGCAAAGGCCATCTTCCTACAGTAAGGGCAACTGACAAAAATGTGATAGACATTGAATGGCTGCAGCAATCACAGTCCTGGCTCCCCCATCAGCTCACCAGTTTCATGGGTGAGAAGCAGCCATGGCAGTGGATGTAGTGGTAGCAAAGGCAATAGCATGAGGCCTTGAAACCAGAAGTCTAGTGGTGGCTTCCTGAATTTTGTTCCTCCAGTACTTCCATGATATTGTAAGCATCCTATTCCTTAAAATAGCTACAGGGGTTCGGTTTCCTGCCCCATATCCTGACTTTTGATACACTAAGATTGAGTTCAAGACCTCTTACACTCTTGCTTGGACTACTGTTATAACTAGGTAGCTTGTCTGCAATCTCTCAGCAATCTAGTTCTTCCTCTGACCTGCCACCACCAAATCTGATGGTGCTTAAAGAAAACTTACCCAAAAAAGGTCATATGGAAACCTCTTATGTTCCTTTATATACCTGTATCTTATAGACTATATGCTTTGACTCCTCCATCTTCCCACTCCACCTTCAGAAGCTAGCTCAAACAAGACTCCTGTGAATCTTCCCCAACAGGGTCACTTCACAGGCTCATATGTGCACTCTCTTCCACATACCCTGCTCCCTGCCCTTGGCTCTGTGCTCATTCACATTCATTCATTCAAAAGATATTTGCTGAGTTACATTTATCTACCACATGTCACACACTGTGCCAAGGGCTGGGAGTACAAGGCCTCTTCTCTCTTACAGCTATACTCCAACAGGGATATAGATTACCCAATAAACATTCAAAAAATGTTTAATTACAGTTGTGTTAAGTGTAATAAAAGATTCAGGGTGCACTTACATGTATAAATAGAAACCTAACCTAATCTGGGAGGATCAGGGAGAATCATTTCCCTTGAAAAGACATTTAAATAGAAACTGGAAAACAGGTAAAACTAATCAGGCAAAAAATTGTTGGAGAGCTTCGTAGGCAGAAGGAACAACATGTGCAAAGGCCTTCAGGCAGCATTCTAGGAATTGTGAAGACAACCAATGAACAAAAGTCAGAATGCAAGGGGGACAGCAGCCCAAAATAAGTGGAAAGGGAGGTACTTCTTACAACTAAGTAAGTATAAATAACACTTAGTACGCTGTTTTAGAATTATTTATTGGCAAACATGCAAGCCCCACTAAACGAACTCCTTTAGGTCTTAAAATTTTTTTAGCCCCAAAATCCAGTACAGTGCTTAACAGTGTCCCTCAAGTCAAGATCTGCAGAATGAAGACATGAGTGTTTGATCTGGGCAAGGAGCTTAACCTCTCAAAAGCAGACTCATGGAACAAAATAATCTCCATGGTTCAGAAACCTTGATTTTGACTCCCCCAAAACTTTTCAGCAAGAGACACATTTTCATGCCAACATATATATATTCAAAATCAAATCTAATATTACTGTGGCTGAAACTTTAAATACTAAAAACTAAACTTTAAGTTGGCAAGGGGCTCTAAATCCTCACTGCTTTATAAAGTGCCATCAACTAATAACCAACAGTCATGAATGAGTCCAGGTAGAGAAAGCAGAGCTCCATCTGCCTGTTCTTACTCTCTAGTTGCTCTCAATTTGGTAAGAGTAGGATCAGTAACAAGAAACTGGCACCTATGCCATCCTTTCCTCATTCCTTACTTCCTAAATACTGTCAATTCTGGAAACATACACTGGGGACTCAGTAAAAACATGTCAAAATCCAACTGACATACCTCTCTGCCAACTATCATAAATCAACAGAATAGGATAATCTCTAGCCCCAGTCTAGTTTTTGGCACATTTTCTCAAAGAGCAATCAATGGAGGAAGCACTGTTTGAAAGAAAATAAACTGAGTTAACTAGGAAATAGCTCCAAAAATACATGAAAAGCTTCACATAGTTTATTAAACAGTGAGTAAACATCACTATACATAGCGATGTACAGTATGGAACCTCTTTATAACAATGGAACTGTAGAATAAGACCCTTAGCATATCTTTTAAAAGTACATTTAATCTGAATTTCACTGCCTACATTTACTATGTTAATTAGAAAACATAATGATAGATCCAAAATTGTGTTAACCAAGAATTCTACTAAGAGCGCTCATAAAGGTGTTCAAACAAAGATTCAAAAACTTTACAAAGTATATTTATCAGTTGTCCTGTCATGTGAAATGTTTCAATTATTACAACCAGGAAATCAAGTCTAATTAAACCAATAAGTATCCTTAACTGATTTTTTTTTTTTCTGGAAAGATCAACACAAAACAGTGAAATAATTTAGATCATTTTAACATTATTCCAGATTTAGTAGCAACAAGAAAAAAATGATCTTTCTAAATCATGACTGTGTCCTTCAACTCTTGATACTATTTTCTTCTCTCCCATTTCCTCCACTTCTCAAAAACAAACTCACAAACAAGAGACCAAACAAAATCAAAGTAAAACAAAAAACTTAAAAAAAAAATTCATTCAATATAGATCTATTGATCTCAGGGGCAATACAAATAATGAGTAAAAATAATGCTCCCATTTCCTCAGGTCAGAAGAAATAAAACTTCTGTCCTAATTTGAGAAGTACATGATTCTTCTCCCCCACCCCAAAAAAGTAAACAAAAATGTTAATGTGTAGTAAATTATGGCTTTTAAAACTGATACATTTTTTTGGGTAGCAATAGTGAAAATCTAATTTTATAAAGTACTTTTTGGGGAACAGAAATTTGAACAAAAATTATTTTTCAATTATTTCTATACCTAAATTACTGAAAGTTATTATTCAATTTTTACTGATTTCATATTTACTAGCATCTCTACTTAACCATGTTATTTATTAGTCAAAATACATACATAACCTCAGCTCCTTTCTTTTTCTGGCCTTTTTAATGCCCATTTTTCAGTGTTTTACTAGTGCAGTGATGAGTGAGCAACTGAGCCTCAATAAACAACAGTATTCCCCCGAAAACCCACACACGTAGTCAAATATCAGGTAACAAATATTACTACAATAATTACATAAAATAAATATAAGGTTGTCTCAATCAAGTGCTCACAAAATGGTCTAGTTACAGTAATCCAGTACCTGTTATGGTAGTGAAGTGCTGTGTGGCTTAGTCAAATCAATCAAGCCTACTGAAGCGTGACTCATTTATACAGCATTGTGGAAGAACAGTCTAGGAAAGTCTAGGTCAAATAATGCAGAAATCTTAAATAATAGTCCCAAAGGCTGACTGACTCTGTTTTGGAGAACTACCTATTTTTCACATTTAAATAAATTAACCAATTTACCAATAAGCAAGATCTTTTCCTAATCACGTGAGAGGTTTGTTTTTAAAAATCTGAACCATTTTCCCCATGAGATTACTTATAAGACATTAAATATAAATCAGCTCTCCAAATCCGAAACATATAGGCTAAAAATAGTGTATGTATTTCAAAGGCTGAGACAGAAGCCCTCTAACTGAACAAACTAAAATTCGTTTTTTTTTTCTTCTCTGGGTCTTTAAATGTACCTTCAATGTTTGTGGGGCACACAAACCAGTGTCCACATAGTCTCCCAAGCTAGGTGGTCAGAGAGAATCTAATATTAAAATTTTCAAGAACGTAAGTCCACTGTTCAAGAGACTCATGTAATGATATTCCTCTTCATTGTGGCTTATATCCAGACTGAAAAACACTACTACTACGAATAAAGACCCTCCCCAATCGTTTTCTTCAGTAAAACTCCAGCCCACCAAAAAGGACCAGCATACTTTCTCAGGAAGCAGAAGCAAAAGCCCTGTACAAAAGCCGGCAGGTGGGCTGGCAGGTAGGGCTGCACCTGGGATACCCAGCATCGGAGCCCCGAAAGGGAGAACGGGGATACAGGGGAGAGTCGAGGCGGGGACGGAGACCTAAGGGTGGCCCCACCCACGGATGTACCTGTGAGCTGAGACAGGAGAAGGGCAACCCTTTAACACCAAGCACTGCCCAGGCCGGCGCCCGTTTCTGCCCCGGCCCTCCGGCGGAGGGTCCGAGCATCGCGATTCGGACACCGGCTGGGCCCCGGGACCGGGTAGAAGAGAGTGGGACCTATGACGGCGACCGCGGGCCTGATCTAGCCGCCGCCTCGGGCGGAGATAAGGGTCGACTTGAACCCCGCGCCCACCCTCCCATCAGGGCCGGAGCCGGCCGGGCGCAGCCGCGGCGGCGTCCGCTCGGGCCCCGGGCGCCGCGGCGACGGGAAGGTCACCGGCCGCAGGAGGCCCCGACCCGGGGCGGCGACGTCCGCGCTACCTTTGGCCTCGCAGTCGGCGCAGTACTTGTTGTCCTCCTCCCTCAGCAGCTTGGACAGGATGAGCTGGTGCTGCTCGTTCAGCTTCTGAGCCTTCTCCCGGCAGGAGCGCGTCGCCATCGCGGCAGCGGGGCGGAGAGCCCGGGACAGCTACGGCGGCGGCGGACGCCGGCAGGAGCCGGGCTGGATGAAAGCACCTGGCGCTGCCGGGACCGCAGGCGGACTCAGCCCAGGAAGCCGCGGCGGCGGCGATAGCTGGAACCGCAGGAGGAGCGGCGGCGGTGGTGGCAGCGCCGACGTGTCCCGCCTACTCGCCGGGCCGGCCCCACACACACCGCCCGAGCCGGCGGGGGCTGGGAGGAGGGGAAGAGGGACGGGCCCGTAGCTTCCGGGTGGCGCCGCAGGAAGGAACCCAAACGCCGGCGCGCTGCGCATGCGCTGTGCATCCCGGGAAGCCGGTCAGCCCGGTGTTTCCCTGCAAGGCCCTTAGCCCAAGGTGATTCCAGGAAGTTATCTTTAACTGCCCACTGTGGGCTTCCCCACTCTTGAGCGGTGATTGTCTTTGAGGCCCTCGGGTAAAACCCGCTAAAGGAAGACTTTTTACAAGGAAGCGACTTTCACTTGCTTTCTTGGCTTTTTTCTTGCTGATACAACATTGGAAATTCAGAAATAAAAGTGACCAGGTGGACTTATTTAGTCATTCGATGTTTATTCTCCTGCCGTTTTGAAATAGTCATTATTCTAGAAGCTGGAGACACACGCGGAATAAAGTAGACAAAACAGCCTCTTGCATTTCAAGGGAGATGCAGTAATTATTCTGTGCCATGACCTAGTAACTCATTTAGCCCTTATCATAATCCTATGATACTGTTATCCTCTATACAGATAGTAAAATGAGGCATGGAGGAGTTTAGTACCTTGCCCAGGTTACGGAGTTACTCAGTGGAGGAGCTGAGATTCAAATCCAAAGCAGTCTGGCTCCAGAGCGTAAAACATCTGGCAATGAGGCCTTCCATATGTAGGGGAAAGTGTGGTCACGGAGCCAAATGCTGGGCAGCGTCACGGTAACAAGAAGCTGAATAAACACTGATCTTTAATGCATGAAAAAGAAAACTAGGGAAAGAACACACGATTAGACCCCCAGAGTTCCCCAATCCAGGCTCATGGGATTTGAACCCTGGGTAAGGCCATTTTAATGTTTTGACATGTTGTGTATTATTAGCAATTTCTTATGTGGGGCTTATGTAATCAGAATAAACATGGCCCTTGCCTGTGGTGGGACAAATGCTAAGAAAGGTAATGCGCAGGAGACTGTGTCTTATACCTTTTTATAGGGCCAATTCCTAGTCTAGACCCTGCATAAAGGAAGCTCTTATGCTTACCTCACCCCCATTTTTGGCACAGAGCCTCAACAAAGCTTGTAGAATTAAATTGAATGATAATGGCAGTGAAGATACTGAGTACTTGAACAAATTAGGCTTAAACTGCATAGTTCTGACAATAACTAGAAAGATATCAGGGTGAGTTCCAATTTAAAAAAAAATAAAAAATAACATGTGAGAGGTAGAACTTCTAAGGCACATCTAGAAGACTGGTCTGATTTAGAAGTGGGCCTAGGGAGGGAGCTATTGAGCAAGAGCAGCCTGCACAAAAGCACAAAGACTTCTAAGTATAATAGCTTGGAAAACAGTGAAAGACCAGGGTGCTACTTAGGACAAGTGAAAGATAAGGCTGAATAAGTGAAGTGCAACAGGATTAAACAAGGCTTGGGGAAGGAGACAAAGCAATCTGACCTTGCTGCAGTTGACAATAGAAAACTTGTAGATTCTTCAACTAGGATAGTAGCATTAAAAAGAAAAAAGAAAGAGGAAAAGAAAAAGGATGTTTCGGGGAAGTCCAGCAGTAAAGAGTTAACAAATACCATTTTTGAGTGTTTTTCCCCCCACAAAAATTCTGCTTAGCACTACAAGAATTCAGGGGGAAAAAAAAAAAAAAAGGCCAGCCAAGTGGCTCAGTTTGTTAAGAGCTCGCTCAAGAGTTTGAGCTCTGAGCACAGCGGTTCGAGTCCAGCCCGAGCTGAGCAGCTGCTGAGAAGCCAACAGGTAGCAGGATGGCTTAGCTAAAAAAAAAAAAAAAAAAAAAAGACAGGCTACTACCAGGAAATGATCTTTATGATGGATTGAAGTACCACAGCAATACCTATAGAAATACAAGGCACAACACATATGTACTTTTAAATATTCTAGGAGCCACATTTACAAATTAAAATAGATATGGGAAATTAATTTTAATAGTACATGTTATTTAATCCAATGTATCCAAAATATTGCCATTTCACCATGTGAGTAATATAAAAAATTATTAGTGAAATATTTTACATTATTGTTTTCATATTGTCTTCAAAAGCCTGTGTGTATTCTATACTTACACCTCATTTTAACTTGGACTAACTGTTTTTCAAGTGCTCAATAGCCACATATGGCTAGTGGCTATGTTACTGAACAATGCTGCTCTAGATTGTCAGCCTAGAGGCTATTAAAAATCTAAGTTTGAGTTGATTGTTTGGGGTACAATAGGAAGAGCAGGAAAAAAAAGAAGACACTGATATCAAATACACCTTGGGAGGAAAATAACATTGCATTCATTCACCAATATTTATGAAACAACTTATAGCCAGTTCCCTGATAATCAGAAACTCATACGTCTTACAGTCTTGTAAGACATGTATTTACAAACATGTAAATAGAAAAATTAAAAGCCACATTGTAAAGTCTTATAGCAAATATAAAGTGCCCTGGGAGCAAAAGGAACACAACATCAATAGCCTAGAAGAATCAGGGAAGCTTCACCAAGTATGTAATGCTTAAACTTGGTTTTAACAGATGTAAGAATTTCTCAAGTGAATAGGGATGAAGAGGAGGAACTAGAATAGCTTGAAAAAAAATACATATGGACTTCTGAAAGTGCATGGCTATGTGTTAGAAGTAATGAGAATATGAGGCAACAGGAAACTTGAATGTGCATGGAGAACAGGTAGGTAGGAAAGGAAACAAAGTAAAGAGGCAGATTGAGACCAGGATGTTAAGAGGTTTGTAGCCAAACTACCTAGTTTGAATATTACCCCCAACGACATTTAGAACCAGCAGAAACTTCTACACAGGGAAAAGAGTTGATTAACTTTGTTTTCTCAAACTATAGTGGCAGACTAGAGACCATGTGTGTGGGAAACTGTTATCAAGAAAACAGATTACAGACAAGGATGTTGCAATAATAGTCCATAGACGATATGCTGAAGGCCTATTTTAAGCCAGGAGCATAAGTCTGGAAGAGATAGAACCAAATGTTTTAAAATTAGAAGCAGCAAGATTTGGCAGCTGACTGTATGTGGGGGCTGAGAGAAAGGAAGTGAGAATAAAACCAAGGTTTCTAAATTGGGAGACAGGTAAATAGTGATGCCACTAATCCATATCAAAAATAGAAGGGAACAGTACAGGTTTGGGGTCAGAGGAGAAAAGGTGTTTCCTCAAGGACATGTAAGCTTAAGGTGTCCACAGGACATCCAGCTCCATATGTCTAATAGGACATTGCTATCTACTTCTAGGGAGGAGTTAGTGCTGGTGAAAGTTATTTGGGAGTCATCTATATTTAAATGGTAATAGAAGCCATAAGATGGATAATATTCCTCTAGAGAAAGCATAGTGACTTAGAAGAGTCCAAAGCATGAAATTTTGGGGATTATCAGCTAAATGAGTAGTGAGCGAAGGAAGGTGAACCATTGAAAAGAGAGGTCAAGTGTGGCCAGAAGCACAGCAGAGGCCATGGCAAGGTGGGTTTTGGAGAAGTAAGGGTGAACACTAATGCCAACTTCAATTTTATCTGGAGAGGCTTTCCAGGGACTGGAATTATCTGGTGTTTCAGTAAAATATTGAGGGAAGGATGGGGATGGTTAGAAGAAGAGAAAGGGAAGGAGGGAGAGAGGACTGACACGATCAGATTTACATTCTGAAAAGAAAACACTCCTGGCAGCAGTGTAGAGACAGATTGGATGTAGGCAAGAGTGGCTACAGGGAGAGCAGCGAGGCATCTTTGGCAGTGGTTCTAGATGAAATGATGATGACTGGGTTAGGGTGGTGGTTATGGAGATGTAAGAAGTGGGTGGATTTGAGAAGTGTTGAGAGGTAAAATCCACAAGACCTAGTGCTGGACAATAGGGGCAGTAAGGAAGAAGGAGCTGTAAGAATGACTCTGAGCTCTTTTTCCAGCTGGAACCGTGGAGGGGGCAGAAGAGAAGAAGAAGGTTCCTGCTGTACCGCAAACCCTTAAGAAAAAGTAAAGGAATTTCGCAGAGCTGCAGATCAAGTGCCTGAGAAAGAAGTTTGCATAAAAGGTGCTTTGAAAAGCAACAAAGAAGCTTACCTATGAAAAAGCAAAGCACTATCACAAAGAATATAGGCAGATGTACAGAACTGAAATTCGAATGGCTGGGATGGCAAGAAAAGCTGGCAACTTCTATGTACCTGCGGAACCCAGATTGGTATTTGTCATCAGATTCAGGGGCATCAATGGTGTGAGCCCAAAGGTCCGCAGGTGCTGCAGCTTCTTCGCCGTCACCAGATCTTCAATGGCACCTTTGTTAAGCTCAACAAGGCTTCAATTAATACGTTGAGGATTGTGGAACCATATAGTGCATGGGGGTACCCACCTGAAGTCAGTAAAATCTTCAAGCATGGTTATGGCAAAATCAACAAAAACCGAATTCTCCTGACAGATAACACATTGATTGCTCGATCTCTTGGTAAATATGGCATTATCTGCATGGAGGACCTGATTCATGGGAGCTACACTGATGGAAAACACTTCAAAGAAGCAAACAACTTCCTGTGGCCCTTCAAATTATCTACTCCATGAGGTGGAATGAAGAAAAAGACTGCCCATTTTGTAGAAGGGGAGATGCTGGCAACAGGGAAGACCAGATCAACGGGCTTATTAGGAGGAGGAACTAAGTCATCCACCATGGGTATTTTTGTAATTTGGTCAGGTAATAAACAGCGACTACTTGCAAATTTAAAAAAAAAAAAGAATGACTCTGAGGTGAATAAGTTCTGGAGGTGTAATGTAAAACAATGTGATTATAGTTACCAGTATTTTATTTTATACTTGAAATTTGCTAAGAGGATAGATCTTAAGTGTTATCACCACAAATAAATGAATGAATGAATGAATGAATGAATAAGTAAAATGGGAACTATGTGAGGTGATTGATATCAGCTTGATTTTAGTGAATATTCAGTGAATATATAGTGAATATTTCACTATATATACATATATCAAATCAAATTATATACCTTAGGTATCTGCAATTTTTAATTGTCAGTTATACCTCAATAAAACTAGGGGGGAAAAAAAAGAATGGCTGAGATTTCTGATTTGTGCAGCTGGGTTCATGGTGCCCTTTACAAAGCAAGGCAATACCAAAATAGGAATATATTTTAGGGTGATCATAAAGTCTGAAGTGCCTTTGAGATATCTAAATGGAGCTGTCAGGCAGGCAGTTGGATATCTTAGTCTGGAGCTCAGAGAAGAGGTCTGGGCTGAAACTATATAAGTATATGATACATTATTACATTAAAGAAACTATTGAAATGGATGAAATCACATGAACAGGGAAAAATGAGTGAAAACAAAAGAGGACCTAGGATTGAGCTTTGAGGAATATCAATATTTATTATGTATTATATAAGCTAAGCATAATAAACCTGCACAGGTGACCAAGAAAGTATGACAAGAGAAATAGGAAGAAAATCTTTCATCTTATTCATTTACTTATTGTGTAACAAACTGCCCCCAAACTTAATAACTTAAAACAACCGTTTTACTGACCATATTTCAGAGTCAGAAATTCTGGATAGTGTCAGCTGAATGGTTCTTTTGTTGTATCACCTGATGTCACTCAGCCAACTGTAATAATCTAGTACCTTGACTGGGGCCGGATGGTCCAAGATGCCCTCATTTACATATCTGGTCCCTCAACTGAAATAGCTAGAATGACTGCACTCACTGCCAGGCCTTGCTCTTCATGTTTTTCCTCTGCCTCTCCATGGTCTCTCATCCTCAAGGAGGCTAGCCTGGGCTTGCTGACACAGCAAAGGCAGGATTCCAAAAGGACAAACCCCAATGCACTAAAGTCATGTTGGCTGACATCCTTTTGGCTAAAGCAAGTCACATGTCCAAGCTCAGAGTCAATTTGGGAAGAGAGATAGAAGCTTTGTCTATATAAAAGCATGGATGCTGAGAGGAGTAATTCCTTGGCAATCAGGGATCAGGGTTACAATCTACCACAGTAACAATCTACCACAGTAACCCTCTGCTTAGGAACCCATAGTGATTCCTTATTTCTTATCAGGTCCAATCTAAAGCATTTCTTACCACAGTATACTTCTGACTGTTCTTTCTAGTCAGGCTAGTTCTGTCCTTGTGCTTCACTCTTGCTATGACCTTGCCTGAGAGGCCTTCTTCATGTTCCAGCCTTCTCTATCTGGCTAGTTTTGTTTGTTTGTTTGTTTGTTTTTGTAGAGGGTAGTGTCACTGGCCCTCACATGTGGGATCCGAACCGGGGCCCTCCGGCGTCCCAAGCCAGTTCTTAACCATCGCGCCACTCGGCCGGCCCATCCACCTGGCTAGTTTTATTCAGCCTTTAGGCTCATTCAAACCTTCACCTTTTTGTTCATTTTATTCTCTCAGCTTATAACGCCCTCCCCTCCCCTAGTCCTACGGCAACAGCAACATTTGGCCAATTCTAATCTCAGCTTCCCCAAAAAGCCCCCTTAGGTTGCTCCTGCCATTATGGATCAGTTCTGTCTATAAATCCCTGTTGATCTAATAATTAGACCAAACAGTTTTGAACTTAATTATACATATTTTTTTACTGTTGGCTTTATATAAATATACCTTTTCTCACAACTTGATTGCAAATTCCTTTGAACTCATAAGTAAGACAATTAAGTTTGTGAACTCATCCTAGAAAAAGTGCTACACACCTCAGTGCTGAATATCACTACAGTCACCTTCGAAGTACATCCCTTGGGAAGCTATGCACCAATGCCAGCACCTAGTCCACCCTTCAAAGCAATTTTGGAACTCTTTTTCTGGAATGGCCATCAGAGCTGTCGTCATATTACCTGTGATGTCCTGAATGTCATCAAAATGTCTTCCTTTCAATATTTCCTTTATCTTTGGGTAAAGAAAGAAGTCATTGGGGTCAGATCAGGTGAGTAGGGAGGGTGTTCCAATACAGTTATTTGTTTACTGGCTAAAAACTCCCTCACAGACAATGTCATGTGAGCTGGTGCATTGTCGTGATGCAAGAGCCATGAATTGTTGGTGAAAAGTTCAGGTCGTCCAACTTTTTTACGCAACATTTTCAGCACTTCCAAATAGTAAACTTGGTTAACTGTTTTTCCAGTTGGTATAGATTCATAATGAATAATCTTTCTGATATCAAAAAAGGTTAGAAACATCATATCAACAAGTTCATGAACTTTATTGTCAGACCTCATATACCTCTTTAACATAATGGCACATAAACATGTTCTCAAGAATGTTACCATCTAACAGGGGAGATGGTCCCCCAAGTAATAGGTGATTCTGATAAAGTACAAGTGCTATTTAAAGCTTAAGTTCAGGGCGCTGTGGGAATACAGTGAACAGGCTCTAAATTTGTTATAGTTGGTATTATATTTGGGGGTCTTTCGTTGGTTTGTTTTTGTTTTCTAGTGGGGCAAGATGTGGTCTGGGAAACTGACCTCTAGAACAAAACTGCAATGAGAGGTAAAAATAGCCAGACAAAGAAGAGTGGAGCACAGAAAAAGAAGTGTGAGGTTGAAGTTTTACAAGCATGTATTGGGTTGTCATAAAAGTCATGATGTATTTTCTCTCTGTTTTCCAAAGGTCATTTATTTATATAAAGAACAAAGATTAATCAATGATATATTGCCTGTTTTGTTCAATAACCTTTTGCCATCTTTCAGTGAGTTTCATAATTCCTCATTCATAGAGGATCTGTCTTTATTTGCGAAAAACTGAACAAGGTGCCAATTTACAGCCTCATCTGAATGGAATGTTATACCATGCAAGGAGTTTTGAAGAGAGCAAAACAAGTGGAAGTCTGACAGCATAAGGTCAGGCGAGTATGGTGGGTGTGGCAACACATCCCATCCAAGCTCCAATAATTTTTGACGGGTGATCAAACTTGTGTGTGGTCTCGTGTTGTCACGATGGAACAAAACTCTTTAAAATTAACAAGCTCTGGACGTTTCTGGATGATGGATTTGTTCAAACCATCCAATTGCCGACAGTACACATTCGAATTGATTGTTTGCTTCCTTGGTAGGAGCTCGAAAAACACAACACCTTCAAAATCCCACCACGCTGAGACCATAACCTTCCTCTGATGGATGTCTGCTTTCGATGTCGTTTGAGGCGAATCATCACTTGGTGACCAAGACCATTTGTGCACCACATTGTTGTAAACAATCCACTTCTAATCACCAGTTATCAGTCTCTTCAAAAAAGGCTCGTTTTCCTCACGTTTAATGAGCATATTGCAGATGTTTATATGTGTCATCAAATGAACTTCTTTGAGTTTATGCGAAACCCAAATATCGAGCTTGCTTACGTATCCCAGCTTCTTCAGGTGGTCATGAACGCTTGAATGATGAATGTTCAATGTTTCTACAATCTCTTGTGTCATGTAATGTGGGTTTGACCTGATCAATGCCTTTATTTTTTCATCATCAACCTCGGTGGGCCTCCCTGACCGAGGAGCATCGTTGAGATCAAAATCACAAGCACGGAATTTTGTGAACCATCGTTGGCACTGACATTCTTTTTTTTTTTTTTTTTTAAGATTTTTATTGGGGAATTGGGGGAAGGGGAACAGACAAGTTGCTGTGGTTTTGTTCTTCAGTCTAGTTGTGGAGGACGTTGCTTCACTGGCCCAAGTTGGCACCATCATTGCGCTCTTCCCAGGTGAGGCAGATCAGTTGCCAGCTTCTGGACAGCTGCTCACTGCGGCTGCTGGCCGCTCACACTGGCTGCTGGCTACACACAGTAGCCCATGGCAACCCGCTGCAGCAGGGATTGCAGCCTATTCCTTAACCGGTGACTCACGGCAGCCCAGTTCCAAGTTGAGCTGTGTTCAGCATCTTAACTGTAGAGGGCAGTGTCACTGACCCTCATATGTGGGATCCGAACCAGGGCCCTCTGGCGTCCCAAGCCAGCTCTTAACCAATGTACCACTCAGCTGGCCTGGCACTGATATTCTTGTAGAGCACTGTCACCATAAATTTTATGCAACTTTTCACAAGCTTGACGCGCGTTCTTCCCTTTATGGAAGTAAAAGAATAAAATGTGGCAAAAATGCACAGTTTGGTTTTCCATCTTCAACTTGTTGTAAAATCTCCAAAACTCCACCAAATAGCTCATTTTTTTTAAGAATGAAGCTAGAACTGTCAGCTGTCACATGACATAGCAATAACATAGATACGAATGACTCTAGTAGTTCCAAAAATGAACTAGTGCCATCTGTCGCAAACATGCGTCATGACTTTTCCGACAACCCAATAGATAAAGTGAAATCCTGTTTCTTTAGGAATTTTGAGTTAATCAGAGGACTTTATCTGATAGACAGTGAGATTCCATTCTCAGTTCTTTTGGGGGTAGGGATTGGCCCAGTCTAAGTAGGGTTGAAGGAGCCTCCTCAACATAGGTCAGGAGGTAGGCAGGGAGGGTGGGAGGAGACCTCAGGGTCCCTGTTCCCTCAACTGCAAGATTCCTGTGCTGTATCCTGTCATGTCTGTTCAACCCCAAAGAAAAGGCCTGCAAAGGGACTTTAGTCATAGCCTCTACATTGAAAAATTAATGAAGATATATCTGTGAAAACAAGAGGTAAGGTTTCTGTTATCTCTTGCCTAAACCTGTAAAAGTGTAAAATCAGAGCTGACTGTCACTTATTACAATGAGCCCAATTTCAAACAGTGATAAAGAATCACACAGGCTTTGTTCCTAAGCAATAGCCACACCAGTTAACACTGTAGTTGGCGAAAAGTAATTTTACAAGCAAGCCACCAAATGCTTCTCTGTGTGTGATTTTTTTTTAAATAAAATTAGACACGATCCCCAATCAACCTACCATACTAATTAGTCCCTTCTCAAATCTTGTAAATAGTTAGTCAACCTCATTTTATAAAAGGCCAGCTGTTTTGTGGAAAACTCACGGGGAGAAAAAGACAAAAATAAATTTACTCCACCAAGCTATTTTCATGTGGGCTCCTGGTGAGACAGCAAGCATTTCAGTGATGCATCTAACACAGAATTTTCTTTAGACATATTTGAAGCTCTAATAAGCCAGAACCTGCTGTGGGACTAAATTAATCCCAAATACAAGCAAGGCATTTGCAAAGTACATTAACTCTTTCAAGTCTCCTGACCACAAAATAAATATCCTGGAGCAGCCACTAATGGTTAGATTAAATTTAATAGAGGGCAAATGAAACATTCCTAGTTATAGTGGTTATTCTGGAAAATCTAAATATGCTCCCAAATGACCTATTTACATTTAAATAGTTCAGAGGTGACAGAACACAGCTTATTATATTTGTCAGGAATCCTCAGCCTGTTTCCAGCCTGAGTTCTCTCCTGTAATGATTAATTCAGAGATCATGCAATAGCTGAACATTTGCCTCTCCTCCTTGCTAAGACATTCTCAGGCATTTCAAGTGTGAGGCCAGATAACAGACAATAAGTTCATAAAGGTAATTTCCTGTGAGATTAGCTTAGTGCTTTTTCACCTTAAAACAAACAAACAAACAAACAAAATCCATATATATGTACATATATAAATGTACAATAGTCTTTGTAACCAAGATTCAAATAAGGTCAGTGACTCACATTTTTGTGTGTTAAAAGAGGGAAAAAGGGAGGACAGAAAGAAAAATTGAATATGATTAAATTTAGTTTAAGTTTAGAAATATTCCAATTGGTAATGAACTCAATGAGGAATCTTCACGTAGTTATGTAAAATTAGGAAACAATCTAAACGTCCAACAGTAGGCAATGGACAAATCGTGGATGACAGAGCCACATAGACTATATCATATTAATATTAAAATTTATATAAAGAATTTATATAACATGTAACTACATGATCATGATTATATTATACTTAATTTGTTGAGGAAAATATTGACATAAAATACATCAAAATGGTAACAGTGGTAGACTTTGAAAGAAGGAATTATGAGTAATCTTTTTCTTTCCATAAAACAATTTTCAACAAAGAGCATATGTCAATTGTATGATCTGAAATATTCACTTATAAAAACAAGCAAAAATACTTTTAAAAAATTATTTTTTAGTTATAGTTGACATACAATATTATATTAGTTTCAGGTGTATAATATAGTGATTAGACATTTCTTTCTTTTTCTATTAAATTTATTGAGAGTAACATTGGTTAATAACATTATATAAATTCAGGTGCACAAATTTATCATACAACATCTGTATACTCCATTGTGTGCTCACCACCGAAAGTCTATTCTTCCGTCACTAAATATCTGACCCCTTTACCCTCTTAGTCCTCCCCTCAACCCATTAACTCTCTGGTAACCACGAGTAGGTTGTCTATATCTGTGAGTTTCTTTCATTTTGTTCATTTGTTGTTTTTTGTTTTATATCCCACATATGAGTGAAGTAACATGGTTCTTGTCTTTTTCATCTGACTTATTTTGCTTAGCATATTTTCAAGATCCATTCATGTTGTTTCAAATGGCACTAGTTCATCTTTTTTACGTCTGAGTAGTATTCCATTGTGTGTGTGTGTGTGTGTGTGTGTGTGTGTGTGTGTATAAAGATATATATATATCATATCTTTATCCAATCATCTATTGAAGGACACCTTGGTTATTTCCATGTCTTGACTACCATGAATAATAATGCTGAGTGAATACAGGGGTACATACATCTTTATGAATAAGTGTTTTCAAATTTTTCAGGTAGGTGCCTGGAAAAGGAATTGCTGGGTCATATCATAGCTCTACTCTTAATTGTTTGAGGAACTTCCATATTGTTTTCCATAGTGGCTGCACCAATTTACATTCCAACAAGCAGGGTGTGAGTGTTCCCTTTTTTCCACACCTTCTCCAACACTTGTTATTTCTTGTCATATACATCATAGCCATTCTATCAGGTATGAGGTAATCTCTCATTGTGGCTTTGATTTGCATTTCACCTATACTTAGCAATGTTGAGTATCTTTTCATATATCTGTTTATATATTATGCTTTATGAAGTTATTATTCCAATAAGTCTAGTGCCTATCTGGCACATACATAGTCATTACAATATTATTGACTATATTCCCTGTGCTGTACTTTACACCCTGTGACTATTTTTATAACTGGCAATTTGTGCTTCTTAATCCCTTTCACCTTTTTCCCCATCCCCCAGTTCCCCAAAATACATTTTTAAAATTCATATTTTCTAGATCATTTAATGACTATAGTACCTAATGTTTTATAGCTTTCATGACACTTACATTTATTCTCTATCATCTATAGCAACTGAGACCTTAGCACATCATTTATTTTACATCAAGTCAAGCTATATGTATCCCACTTTTCGCTACATGGTATTAAACCCAGCAAATGTTTTGGTAGAAATAGGATAATTCCCAAATGTAATTTTCTTTATGATTGGTCATAAAATGAACATTATAAATGTAGTAATAAAAAAAGCTTATGAAATTATTATACTGAAAATATTTTAAAACCCCCAGGAAAAGTACTCCATTTCCTTACTAATTTCCCACATAACATTTTAAACCTTTAAAACTCTCCCTAGAGCCAACACTCAGAACCCACCCTCCTTTTACTCCCCATTCCCCACCCATTTTCTTGTCTTCAACTTTCCAGAAGCAAAGAACACAAACTTGAGTATAGTAGGCCTGGACTCACTCAAAAGCTCATCCTCACACCCGGTTCAGCTACATAATTTGCAGGGCTGAATGCAAAATGAAAACACAGGGCTCCCTATTTTAAAAACCAAGACAAAATGTGCAGTTAAAGGCACTAAAATATAAAGCTTTTTCCTTTAAAAATATTTATTAAGTATGAAATATATTAGGAATAATAGCAATATATGAATAAAACAAAATTTAAAATTACAAAAAAAAATTGGTATCATTTTATATAATATAGTAAATAACAATATTTTATTAATGTGACATCCTAATCACAAGATTTTTCTGGCTCATTTTTCTGTAAGTTCGTATATTAGGTTGGCAATATTTTTACTTTCAACAACTTCAGTTTTAATCGATATAACTGAAAGCAATGTCAGTTGTTCTTTTCAAATGCGAGGTTGCAAATAATATTTGATCATTTTTAGTTTTGAGAAGAATCTTCCTGCCAATGCAACTATTATGGGAGCTCTTAAGAGTTTTTATAGGTTATAACAACATTGAGATACATTTCTAAGAAATTATTTTGAATTATAAATGTTAGTACACCTAGAGCTGATAATTCTTGTGGAACAATTTTTTTAAAAAGATGTAACTTCATACAAATCAATTTTGTGTTGTCTGAATTTAACTTTAAATTGTAAATTTATTCAATGGCAATTTAATGGAGATTTGCTTCACAGTGTTGCAGTAATTTTCAAAATCTGAAATTCTGAACTCTGAAATATTCTAATTCCGATATGCTTTATTGCAATGGCCATGTGTACACTTGTATTTTGCATTATTTTTCTTCCAAAGTTTATATTGCCTCGGCATCAATAGTTCCTGTCCCAGTGTTCATGCAGGAAAGTTAATATGTGTAGGTGTCACAGAGTTGGGATACTGTGACAGATGCAAGCTGGCCTCCCACTGTAGCTCCTGGTGCTGCCTCCGTGCTAAGCCCCTCTTCTGTCCTGGAACTAGGGCCATAGCCACCACCTCTGCTGCTTCTGCTGCTAGTCCTACAATCACCTCTGCCAATATGGACCCAGGTCTCAACCCCAGCTGCCCCTTCAGGGCCCTGGAGCTCCCCAGACTGGGTCAGCTGTGTGCATGTATGCCAGACAGCCGGGCAAACTTCTTGCCGCCAACCATGTCTGTGGGCTTAAACTTGAGGGCGTGTACACTGTTGCTGGGTACATCTTCTCTGTTCATGTGCAGACTTTATTATCCTGTTGGTCTTCACGTGCATAACACAAGTTCGAGGATAACGTTATGAAGCATTTCAAAGTGGCCACAGCAGAGATTAAACCAAGCATGGGGCCCCTTCTGAGAGTGAGCCCTATGCAACTTTACAGGTAACACACCCAGGAAGCTGGCCCTGCTCTCACCTACTTGTTTACTCTATCTAACTCCAGCCTTACTTCCTCTTCTCTAATCCCAGCAGAAACAATCTTGCAGCTTGTTCAACTCTTCTCTCTCCTGGGGCAATCCTCTTCCATTACCTGAAGGGCTTTGCTCTATTAGTCATCTCCATTCTCTCCAGTATTTTAGAATTATCAAATTATTCTTTACTGCTACTTCGATGCCTGTGAGCATGCTCAAATCTCTCCATCTTAAAACAGTTCTGCACCCCCCTCTAATACACATTCCTATCTTTGTCCTTCTCTTTGAAGCCAGGAACTGGAATGTTAGACTAAGATCAGTGTCTTGGCTTCCTGACTTTTCCCTTTATCTGCAATCAAACTTTTACACTCACAACTTCACCAGAATTTGTTCTGACCAAAGCCACCAAATGCTTCTTGACTGCCAAATCTAAAGGACTCCTTTAATCCTTGCTATGAACTAAATGTTTGTGTCCCCACCAAATCCCTATGTTTAAGCCATAACCCCCAAAGTGATATTGGAGGAGGGGCTTTTGGGAGGTAATTACATTTAGGTGAGGTTATGAGGCTGGGTCCTCCATAATAGGATTAGTGTTCTTATAAGAAGAGGAAGAGAGAC
>NW_017731763.1:498013-509979 GCF_001890085.2 Hipposideros armiger | reverse complement strand
AGGGGCTCCTTTCCCTCTATCCACATGGCATACTATCCTTGGATTGCTTTTCTTCTCCCTGAGCATACTATCATGAGCAATTCCAATGGCCAAGCTAGAACAAAGTGACATGTGTTCAAATAATTCATAAACTCATTAACACAAACCCCTCTCCAGAGCTTCCGAGCCATAAAATTTACAACTCCCTGGATGTTGTCACTGAGATATTCCTGGAGACCTGACACTCAGTCTGTCCGACAGGAGCTCATCCTCTCTCTATACTTGTTGCCCTTGTCTCCTATCTCAGGTAGTGGCACCACCATTCAAATACACCTAAATCAGAAAACTGGGAATGATCCTTGACTCCCTCCTTTCCCCATGTTCAATGATATACCAAATCTAAGGGCTTCTATATTTTCAAAATTTCTCAGTTTTGTCCCCTTTTTTTTTTCTATCTCTATAGAGCCTATCTTAGTTCAGGCATTTGTCACCGTTCTAGGCTACTGCAATGCTTTTCCTTTCTGACTGTCGCCCCTGCTCCAGGTATATGTCCCATCTACCTTGTCTTTGACTTTGCTGTAAGAGTGATCTTTTCAACACAAATCTGCTTAAGACTTTTCAAGGGCCCTTCATTGCCTGCAAAATAAAGTCCACTCTGTCTGGTCAATAATAAAAGGCCTCCCATAATCTGGCCCCTGTGTATTTCTCAGCCTTATCTCTTACATCTTTTGCTCTAGCTATGTTGAAGTACTAGCAGTCCTCCATGTCATTTTACTCTTCTCTGCTTTTATTTTCTTTTGTTTAGAAAGCTTCTCCTTATTTCTTTATACGTGCTCAGGGCTTCACAAATGTATCACAAACCAAGTATATCACAGACCAAGAGACAAGATATGAAACCATTTGGTCTGTAGCAACCAGGGAAGACCTGGGGTGGACCAAGATGGTAAGAAATGGGCAAATATCTAACAGGTTGCATGTGAGACAGATAGGAATCAAGGATGACTCCACGATGTTTGGCCAGAACAACTGGGAGTGTAGAGTTGCCATCAACCCTGGATGAGGAACACTAATGGTGGAAGTTTAGAAGGGAAGATAAGATGTCAGTTTGGGCTATGCTGGATTTGAGATACCAGTTAGACACTAAAGTGGAGATGTTGAGATATATATATATATATATATATATATATATATATATATATATATATATATATATATATATATATAGGCTTAGAATTTATATATAAGCTTAGAATTCAGGGGACAGATCAGGCAAATGACAAAATCTGGGAGTCATAAGCATATATGTAACAGATTTGAAGCTGAATCAGATCAGCAAGTGAGTGACTGGAGATAGAAAAGACAAGTCCACAGTCTGAGCTCTTGGGTATTCAGAAGGAGTAGCCAGTGAGATAGAAGGAAAATCAGAAAACTCTGTGGTCCTAGAAGTGAAGTGAAGAAATGGTTGAACAAGCAGATGAAATCCCTGATAAGCAGAGTACAATGGGGACTGAGAGTAATAATTAGACTCTGAAATATAGCGTTTTAGTGGCACAGTGGTAAGGAAACGCCAATAAAAGAGGGGGGTTCAACAGAAAATAGAAGGAAAGGATTTGGAAACAGTGAATATAGAAAACTCTTAAGACTTTTTTGTTCTGTCCTGGGAAAGAGAAGGAGTAGTAGTCAGTGGAGAAAGTAGGATAAAGAACAGTGTTTTCTTTGGTTGTTGTTTTTTTGTTTGTTTGTTTTAAATGGGAGAAATTACAGCACATACTATATAGTCAAAGAAAAATCAAGAAGAGAAAGAGAAAGACAATTTGAGGAATCAAGAGAGAGATGGGAGAATTGCTAGAGTACTATCCATGAGCAGTGAAAAGGGACAAGTAGGGGACAAAGGAGTCAAGGATATAGTCAAGTGGATGATTATGGTTGATCAAGGCATCTAAGCTAGACAAGGAGGGGATTGAAATAGGAGTAGAGTGAGGAATAGTGAAAAGGCTGTAGGGATGGAGTGAAGGATTGCTGAGATTTGGGTACTAGAAGAAAGAAGCTAGAAAGTTGGATGGTGGTGTTCAGAAAATGGAGTGCTTGAAATTGAAATTATGAGAGGATGGTACTTTTAAGTAAGTGATAAGGTCTAGGGTTTCATGGAGTAAGTGGAGAAAAAGATAGAGTGGCGGGGAAGATCATTGGAAGAGAGGAGAGCAAGGAGCTGAGAGGTCAGAGTATTGAAAGAATTATGTACATGGATACTGAAATCATTGCATTTTATAAAAGAGCTAGTTTGGGAGAGACTGACAGTGATCCAAGAGCGAAAATCTTCCCTATACTATCACTCTCTCACTCTTCAAGGTGACTATTTATCACATGTTCTCTTTCCTCATGCTTTCCATAGTGTCTCTCCCTCCCAGCTCTCAGCAGATGGCTTGTTTCTTATTTTACTAAGAAAATTAAATCAATCTGAAGAGAACTTCCAAATGCCCTCACCACTCCCAGCACCGCGCTCATCTGCATCTGAGCTGTGGTCCCTGCCTTCCTTTCTGTTGGGAGGGAAGGACAATGTGGGTTCCTACCTGAGGCAACCTCTGCACTTGTCACCACATCCCATCCTCTCAGACCTAGACTCCACATTGCCCTACAGTTTCTAATTTCTCTGCTCCCTGTTACAGCAAAACTCAAGGACATACTTTAGTCACTGTGTCTTCTTCCTCAACTCCCATTTTCTCTTGCACTCACTCATATCAGGACTCATCCCCAACACAACACTGACAATGTTCTGATCCCCATTTTTAAATCCAATGGTCGCTTCTCAGTCATCTTCATATTGGATTTCTCAGCAGCATGTGACAGTGCTAATCACTCCCACATTCTTCAAACGTTTTCTTCATTTGACTTCTGGGATATTACATTATCAAGGACTTTTTTCCCAGCAGATTCTTCCCCCTGCCCCCTCCCCGAGTGCTCCTAGATACAGTCCTCAGATTGCTTTCCTCCATCATCCTTATTTCTGTGGTGATCTCATCCAGCTCCATGACTTTAAATCGCTACCCCCAACCTCTCCCTTGAACTGCTCCCTAGACATCTCTACTTGGATTTCTAATACAAACCTCATGCTTACTATGTCCAAAACTGAACAGATGATTCCCTACCCCCAAAATCTTCTCCTAGTCCAGCATTCCCTAGTTTACTAAACTGCATCCAGGTGCTCAAGTTCAAACATTGATTCCTTTCTTTCTCTCACACCCTTCATCCAATTTATCAGCAAACGAGGCCAAGATTTCCTTGGAAATTCAGCATGTATCTGACCTTTCTTTATCACCTCCACCCTATGACTCTAGTCCAGTGCTGTCCAATAAAAATATAATGTGAGCAACATGTACAATTCTAAATTTTCTAGGAGTCACATTCAAAAAGTTAAAAAGAAGCAAGTGAAATCAATTTTAATTATGTATTTTATTTAACCAAATATATCCAAAATTATATCATTTCAATATGTAATAAATATAAAAATTATTGAGATATTTTACAATATTTTTTCAGTCTGTCTTCCAAATCCCGTGTATTTTACACTAACAGCACATCTCAATTTGGACTAGCCACATTGTAAGTGCTCAGAAGCTACATATAATACGTGGCTACCACACTGAGCAGTGCACCATCTCTCACCTGGATTAATGAGGTTATATTTCGACTGGTCTCCCAGCTTACATCATGCCTCTTACTGCTGCCCTCCCACAGATATGCTCCCCTATCAGCCAAAATGATCCTCTGAAAATATTAGCAAGATCATGCTCATTCCCTGCTCAAATCCCTCCCATGACTTCCATCACACTTAGAATAGACTCCAAATACATCGTCGCTGCTTACAAAGCCCCATATGATCTGACTCCTTTCCCAGCCCTTCCCTTGAACCTCCCGACCTAACCCAGATCCCTTCATTACCCTTTGCTGCCTCTCTGGCTCCTGCCTCTTCTTCAAACACACTAATCATACCCCTCCTCACCAAGCACTTTCAATTGCTGTTCCTTCTGCTTAGAATTATTTTCTCTCAGCCCTTTAATGGCTGAGAGGAGATATAAACAGATGATTACAATATTGTATGGTGCGCCGAATAAGAAATACATGTCCAAGACACAAAAGACATAGTATTGGGGTATCAGAAAAGGTTTTAATGAAAAGTAACTCAGAATGCAAGGAAGGATGAAGAAATGCAGAACACATTGGAGGAGGGTGTTCCGTGCAAAGAAAACATTTACAAACAGGAAATAGATTGTGTATTCAAGCAAACGTGAGCAACTTAGTATTACTGGAGTGGGGTGTGGGGAGTGGAGGGAAGGGGGCAGGGTGAGGGGAGGCATTGGGAGGTAAGGTTAGAACCCTTAGAAGTGCTTTATTCCAAATTCCAGCCCAATTCCAGAATTTCTCTAGGCTCTATAGCTGCACTCTCCAATTTGGTAGGCACCGTGCCCATATGGCTGTTTACATCTAAATTATAATTACTTAAAATAAAAGAATTCAGTTCCTCAGTCACACTAGTCATATTTCAAGGGCTCTTTGACCCCTGTGGCTAGTGGCTTCTGTCTTGACAGGACAGATCTCAGACATGTCCATCACTGCACAAAGTTCCATGGACTGCTCCTTTCTGCAGTGGCCTTGATACAATAGATGCCCATTTATTTTCTACTTAAATGGTGGAGAAAAGGCGACTTTCCAAGATAGCATATTCCACTTTTAGATAGGTATATTTGCTAGAACATAATTTGAAATAACTTAACCCATAATTTACTCCCCTCTGCTTCCTGCATAAGAATCCTAGCTCTGTGGGTAAGTATAACACAAGCTCACACTTTCTTTCACCTAGTGGCTCTTTGTCTATTTTCAGATCATTGTCCTAGCTCCCTCTTTCGTTCTCTTCCTCAGGCCAGTCCTCCCAAGTGCCTTCTGTGCTTCCTCCCTTGACTGTTTCCAGATTCTTTCTGTTCCGGTGGCCCTCCTCCATATTTCTCCTTGAAGATGTTTCCCCAAATTGAACTCTTTATCTCATTTGTGGTTTGATCAGCAGAAAACAGAACTACGACTTTCCTGTGCTCTGAGCACTTTATTTCCATATATGGAAACTGCGTTTATTTTGCCTTTTGGGTTTTTTAAAGCATCTATCCTTCTGTTGTGTATGTTAAGCTCATTGTCCACTCATATCCAGTCCCCAGTTTCATTTTAACACAAAGTTCTCTTCTAGTAAGTCTCCCTAAACCTATATCAGACAAGTAACATTTTTTAAAAACCTCTAATTTTTTGTTGTTAATGAAACTCTGTTATATAATCCAGGGACAAAGGAACAGCAGAGGAATGAGAAAACTCAGAGAGGTAAAAAAGTAATTAAGAAATATCATGATTTATTGTTAAATTTTTCTCATAAAAATATCAAATTGGATGTGAAAGAAAATATGAAAGAGAGAAATGATAACCTTTGGCATCAAATGGTAATAAAATTACCAATTGAAAATGAGCTGATGATAAATTGCTCTTTCCAATAAATGACTTTTAAGCCCTTCTTAGGTTAATGCATGTGCTGAATTATTAAGCAATACCTTTTTGCCATACTAATAATGCCTCTTCAATGTATAAAAGTTGTAGTGCATCTTCGGAGATACAGGTTTCTGTGTGAGTTTGCGTCAGCAAATTTCACAGGAATGTATACACCCTGTTTCTATTCCTGCCTCTGAGCCTTAGGAACCACCCAGGGCTGGCCCTGTTCCATTTGCTGTCTTTACCTTATGAAAGAAGAATTCCTTTGTTCCTTTCCTTTGGGATCACATGGGAAAAGGGCATTCCATTAATCTGAGTTAGAGTTAAAACTGCCATTTGATTAGGCCATTTCTCCCTACTCTCCTTGCACCGGCCTTTGAAATGACACATTTTCCCAAAGCAAGATGTAGTGGTACGTTTGCCACAACTGTGAGTTGCTGAGGTCCCAGTAATTTGAGTATCTCAGACCTTACCCTGAGTATTTCTGTACCACTCCATGATCCTAAAATTGGATAGCCGACCAACAGCTTCATCTCGCATGTTTCATTAAGGTATCACTTTACACACTTTAGTGAGTGATGTATCCCCATATGTTCTGAGCCAGTAGGTTTACTGCGGCTGCTCAGTTTTTCTGTCTTCTCAGGAAACTCTAGAAAGCCGATAGTTGAATATCTGGCTACGCCTTTTTAGGATGTTTTCAATACATGATCTACCTATGATGGGTACTGAAATTATTAATAATCCCTGGACTCGATTAGCATCTTCACATCCATTATCTTACTGCATCCCTACAACCCCTCATAAGACTGGTGGGGCAGAAGTAACTCCCCCTTTATAAGAGGAATCTTAGATTACAAGAGATAATGTGATTTGCTCAAGATCACACAGAATTTAAGTGGTAAGCCAGGATTCAAGCATTATTAGCCTGATACAAACAATCATGTATTTTCTACTCTACCATGATGCCTTCTCTATATTAGGGAAGGTGGCATTCATCTAAAACTTTCCCATTTATTTCAAGAAACTGGTCTTTGTAGACTATTGATTTCACCTTGGAAAGAAATAGCCAGACTTGTTCCATGCTACATTGTATGATATCCAATTATCTGGTGACAAACACATGGTTTACAAAATATTTAGCAGTACCTGAATCTCAAATCACATGAACAACCATTTTCTAATGTTCATACCTCAATTTATAATGGATTCTTGGAGATTCTCTATTGATTGGTGTTATTCAGAATGATGATATAATAGAATTTTGGGCCTGGAAGGGATTTTCATCTTTTAAACCTCTTTATTAATTGATAAGGTAATACATGTATATAGGGAAAATTTAAATTGGGTAAGAATGTATATACATATACGCCTTCTAATACATATAGGTATACTATATACCTTCTTACCCTACTTGAATTTTATTACCCTATTGGAATATTTATATATATTCATTGGTCATTTGTATATATTCTTTGGAGAAATGTGTATTCAGAGCCTTATTTTTATTATTGAGTGGTAAGTGTTCTTTATATTTCTGGATATAAGTCCCTTGTCAGATGTATGAATTGCAAATATATTCTCCCACTTTGTGCGATGTCTTTCACTGTCATAATGTTGCCCTTTAAAACACAAGTCTTTATAATTTTGATGAAGTCCAGCTTATTTTTTCTTTTGCCACGTGTGTTTTCGGTGTCATATCTAAGAAACCATTCACTGCCTAACTCAAGGTCATGAAGATGTACTGCTGTGCTTTTGTTTGGGAGCGTAATGATTTTAACTTACATCTATGATCAATTTTGAGTTAATATTTTGTATACAGTGTAAGGGTCAGGTACAACTTTATTCTTTTGCATGTAAATATCTAGTTGTCCCAGCATCATTTGTTAAAAATATTATTCTTTCTCCATTGAATTACCTTGCTACCCTTATAAAAAATCAATTGACCATGAAGGGTTTATTTCTGGATTCTCAGGTCTATTCCTTTGATCTATATGTCTATCCTTATGCCAGTACCACATTCATGATTACTATAGGTTTTAGCAAGTTTTGAAATCAAGAAGCATGGATCCTCCAACTTTGTTTTGGCTAGTCTGCATCTCTTGTGTTTCCATTGGAATTTTGGAGTAGTCAGCTTGCCAATTTGCTCAAAAGAGGAAGATATTTTGATAAGAGTTTCTATTGAATGTGTAGATCAATTTGGGGAGTATTGCTATCTTAACGACATTAAATCTTCCAATGCATGAACAGGGGATAGCTTTCTATTTATTTAGGTCTTCCTTAATTTCTATCAACAATGTTTTGCAGCTCTCAAAAGTATAGTGTTCACTTCCTTTAAAAAATGCATTCATAAGTATTGTATTCTCTTTGATGCTATTGTAAATGAAATTGTTTTCTTAATGTCATTTTGGTTTGTTCATTGCTAGCATATAAAAATACAATTGATTTTTGTATACTGATCTTCTGTCCTTCAATCCTTGAACTTGTTAATTAGTTTTTTAGTAGATTCCTTTGGGTTCTCTAAGTACAATACATGATCGTATCATCAGCAAATAAGAGATAATTTTATGTCTTACTTTCTAATTTGGATAGCTTTTTTCTCTTTTTTCTTGTTTAGTTGCCCTGTCTACAAGTTCCAGTGTGATGTTGAATAGAAGTGGCAAGAGCAGACATCCTTGTCTTATTCCTGATCACAGGGGGAAAGCATTCAGTCTTTCTATTAAGTATGATGTTAGCTGTGGGGATTTCGTAGATTAACACTAAAGTATTAGGGATAACAGGCATCTTGCCTGCAATTACTCTCTCAAAGTGTACAGAAAAAGTAATGAGTGTGTGTGTGTGTGTGTGTGTGTGTGTGTGTGCACGCACACGCGCGTGCATGCATGCCTTTGTGGGGTGGGGGATGGAGAGCATTGAGATAGTAAATACAATAAGGCTGACGTGGTAAAAGTTACCATTTGGGGAATTCTAGAGAGCCACATTCTTCAATCTGTTTTCCCTGAGCCCTTTTTTTCCAACTGAGAGGATTTACTGGGTGTCACCATATCCATTCTGAGGTGTGAAACATAGGATTGATAATCATATCCTTGGTTTCATCCTTGACACAAACTCAATATTTTCTTAATTTTTATCATTTATTATTTGGAGTTGAGTAGCAGTTACTTCTATCTATGCTATAAGTCCTGAGTTTCTAGACTCTATTCCTTTTTGTTTCTACTTATAAACTAGGCAGTTATTTATGGACCCATCTGTCTTGTGGTAATTTGTGAAATGCAGCAATTATTAACCAATCTCTTCCCCTAAAATTGCAAACCCAGAGGCACATCATCTGCCAAATTATCAAGGAAGTGGCATATTTTGCCATATATGTTTTACCCCAGCATAACATGGATCACCATTTATCCTGGGAGACCTTTGACGCTGGCTCCTGTGTCTCTTTGCTTATTATTCTTTGAACACATCATTTTATTCTGGCAAAACAAAATATCCCAGGCTCATTTTGTACCTTCCTGGCCCCCAGCCCTATAATCAGCCATTTATGTAAGAGACCTGGTTCCCTGAACAGGGAATGGTATTGCAAAACCAAGATTTAGGAGTTTAGTGGGCTCATTGCTACAGGAATATCATTATTTCTAGGCTCTACCAGCAGGGAAAAAAAAAAAAAAAAGCTAAGAGATATATGTATGTGTCCATACACACACAAATACCTATCTATCACATACCTACCTACCTACCTACCTACCTTGAAAACCAAATGTTCACAATGGTATCTCTACCTCCAATTCCAATTCAATACCCTAAATTTATTCTGGCCTTCCCCTGTTCCATATTTGTATGCTCTGTCTCCGATAGTAAGAAGCCCAGTTCCTATTATCTTTAAAGTAATTACTAACCTGCCCAATTCTTCCATATGTAATCAGCCTTCCAAACATTCAAGTTGTATCTTTCGCCCCACCTCTTCTGGACGCACAGATTACATTGACCAAGTTAATTTTCCCCTGGCTCCAGGCCGGCTGAACACTCAGACTACATCAGTTGAATGACCCCATCCCAACTAAAGGAAGGAGGAAGGAGCCACTTACGTTTTTGAGACAGTGATATTATCAAAGAAATAATCCTAGTGAAAAATGTTTGGGATTGCTGCCATCTTAAAAGGACTCTTGGGTCCCCAATACAAGGGCTGTTTATCGCCTCAGCAGATGCCAGTCTATCCTGACTAGCAATCAATACATGGTGGTGCGGTGGGAGTGGGGGTACTATTCCCTAAGAGTACTTCCCTGCTCAGCCTTAATAATACAACCTTTGTGTTCCTAAGTGTGTATATGTATATATGCATATATATCTGTTCAAGATGGTTTAAGTGTATTATCTATGCAAACATATATACATTACTAGTAGGGAAAATTATCAAACGCATTCCTGTTTTTAATTCTAAGAGCAAAAAAATGGGTACAAAGTAAGTAAAGGTGGAAGTCTGTTCTTATTTTTTTAATTTTAGTGTATCTTGTTTTCAAGCTAACGTTTCGATTCTCAGAAATTGAGGTTTAATTCTGCTTGGAGTTCATGAATGTATTGGTTTGGACTGATAATTTGCTGTTCAAGTCTGAAATGATCCTACCAGACATATTTGAATAATGAGTGCTAATGGTAGCATAGTTTCCAAACTGTGTGCAGAAACAGTAAGCCATTCTACATATCAGTTTGGCAAATAAATATGTCAATCTTTCATTTGAAAAGGTGCTATTTCATAATCACAGGAACAAAAATCTGTCTAGAACCCAGTCCAGTTTCTGAGAGCTCCCGGGATATGGGCCAGCCAGCTTCTTGGTAGGCAGCTAACTACTCACCACCTCTCAGGTGGTCAGCTCTCTGACACTGGTGATAGACACCCCGATGAAGGAGAGCTGAATCAAGGGAGGCTGCTTTGGTTGGTTGTCACCTGAGTCTCACACTGGTTGGTGGGAGACTTCCTCTGTGATCATGTGTTTCCTGAACTTACCTTTATCTGAACCTCAGTTTCCTTATCTGTGAAATAAGAGGACGAGAAACAGTATTTCTCTGGTTTATACCAAGTACCAAGTTCTATGATACTTCTACCATTAGGTTCATTTATTTCCTTAAGTAAGACTTTCCACCTTGATCAGAAATTTTATCTCCTGAAAAGATTTTATGAACCTGAATTCCTGGCTTGCAGGAATTCAGTGGAGAATTCATGCATAGCTCATGTTCTTATTTAGTTATAGCTGCTTCTGAAGAGACTCTGAAGGATTAAGTTTCATAAATAGAAGTATAAATATAAATTATTTAATTTGCTAATTATTCTCCTCTGCTCTGGGTACTATTTGGAATTCACAATGCATTGGCAGCATCTAGTTCTAGCTTCTGATCCAACTTGACCAGAGCTGGTGGTACTCTGGGGAAGGAGGGAAAGCACTCATGGGCCCTGTGAGAAGGTGTGGAGCTTCCCACTGTCCGGCCGCCTCTGCTGAAGGGGGCCCCAGGTTGGCCTTGGCCTGGCACACTCCAGGCCCTGGGCCCAGTGTGCTGGGGGCATGTCCCCAAATTACAGATGAGAGGTTCGCAAGGACACTGAGTGACAAGGACAAGAGCCCCACGTGGGAGTGAGTCGGAGAGAGTTTTGTCCGTTTTTGTTATCAGCACTTTGATGTTGACAGGAGACAGTGGGGTGCTCTCTGTACACAGATGGCACGTTTGTTCTGGGAGGGACAACAGTTTCAAGGAAAAGCAGACATCATGGGGAAGCTGATGATGAGTGTGCCATTCCAAAAACTCCGCCACATTATTACATCCCGTGCTCACCAGCCAGCTCCCACTAACTCCACCCTTAGTCTGATTGCGGGGAAGCAGAAGGTACGGGGTCGAAATGTTTGCACTGTTTAATCACTATAAACATGACAGGTGGTGAATGAAGAACCCATCATTGAATTTCACCAGCTATTTTTTCTCAAGAATATGAAGGACAAATGAATTTGCATTAATGATATTTTTTAGAGTGGCTCTGTGTACTTTTCATTGAATACTTTGTATATTAACTCTTCACCCTGTTAACAGCTTGGTTTGACTTAAGAAAAATGTAATGAGTACACTGAGCCTTTTTGTTTGTTTGCTTGCTTGGGAATAGTTAAATAAAGGAAAATGCCTTTATAAAAAACAATTACCAATATGTAATGCAGTTTGCATTAATACTTTTAAAACCAGTACATAATTTAGTTTTTATCAATACTTTTAAAATTAAGAAATATTGATAAACCTTATGGAGTCAATAAACTTTTTGTAACCAGGCCATTAAACTGTCGATGTCTGTGCTTCGTGGTGTTAGAGTATGATATACCGCAAAACGCCTTGTAGGGAAATGAATTCAAGCGGATAGCTGCTGGGGCAAAGAAGCAGTTGAAGCACTAGTGCTACCCAGCTGCTGGAGCTCAGGAGAACATATTCAAACACTC
>NW_017731763.1:477363-497228 GCF_001890085.2 Hipposideros armiger | reverse complement strand
TATGTACATATATATTTTACAAATAAATGGATTTCCTCTTTGTAAAAGGAGCCTGCATTCACATTGCTAAAACTGCCTTAATGATTTTCGTCGAAGGGAGGGTGAAGGGTAATATTCTACAGCCCCTTTCTCATTGTTTCAAGGGGGAATTTTTTTAAAAGTATTCAATAAATAAAGTGGTGTAGTAACATTTTATTGATGATCAGTTGTGTTTCCAAGTACAATTAAAATGCTTTCATATAACATTTACGTGATTTTATAGTTTTCCTGTTGTTGCTTTATTTATTGGATTTTTTTTCCTCTGTGCGGTTGTGTGAAGCTTTGATTAGAGAACAGTGCACAGAAGTTTCCATTTTGTCTCTGAGTGGGAGGTTGCTATTTATGGGATTTAAAAAATTGTAGACAGATTTTAGTTTTAAAACTAAGGAAAAATCACAGTGGTGATACCTCAAATGGATTTGAGCAGAAATGGGGCACGTCTTTGATTTTTATATAACTGGAAGAAAAAAAATCCAGCCTCCCATATTCTCAACCCCTAGGGACTGACTCTTGGAGGAGAGGAATTATGTTTTTCTTTCCTTTCCCTGCTGCTTGTAGGGTCTAGTAGGGGATTAAGTTCATCCTACAAATGTTATATAGGGGATAGTAAAGAAAAATTATAACTGCAAAATGTTTTAACACCTCGCCTGCTGACCAGGAGTAGGTGGTCACTAGGAAGGGACCTTTTTTTTTTTTTTGCCTATGTGTATATAGGCCATAAAAGTTTCAAATGGCAAAATAAAAGGAGAGTATTCTAAAGGTAGAACACTGGCAACTGCGGAAAGTAAATGAAGGAATGGGGTGCTTGGAGAGAAAGAACAGCCAGCAAGCAGTAGCTGGAGGTGGGGCTGGCCCAGGGCGTGGTAAGAGCAGCAATGGCAAGCGTAGTCATCTGACTAAGCTCCCATGCACTCAGGCGTAGAATCCCCCAATCTACTTCCTCAGAACACAGTGATATTTTCTTGGGTGGTGGAGGTGGGGTGGGGAGGCTCCCTTCCCCTCTTGAGGCTGTGCAGGAGTCTCCAAATGCTTACACAGTCTAGAAAATTTGAGAGCCTCTGGTCTTTAGTTGGCTGATGCTAAGAACAGTCACTGTTCAAGCTCACTTGGCCTATTCCGAGGCTGGTGGCTGCTACCTCCATACCAGGCTTGGTACAGGCACCTTGTACCAGGGATCCTGTTCCGGGTTGAATTGTGTACTCCCCCAAAATAACTGTGACCCCTAAAAATATATGTTGAACTCCTAACCTCTGGCACCTCAGAAAGTGACCTTATTTGGAAAGAGGGATAGTGCGGATGTAATTTGTTGAGATGACGTCATACTGGAGTATGACAGCATGAGTGGTGTCCTTACAAAAGATGGCTGTGAGAAAACAGAGGCACACAAGGAGAATGCCATGTTCCTATGAAAAGATTGGCATTGCGTACCTGCAAACCAAGGAATGCCAAGGACTGCTGGCATGCCACCAGAAGCTACCAAGAGGCAAGGAAGGTTTCTCCCCTACAGGTTTCAAAGAGGGTAGACTCTGCTGACAGCTTGGTTTCAGACTTCTGGACTCCAGAACCGTGAGAACATCAATTCCTGTTTGTGCGGCTTCCTTACGACAGCCCTAGGAAATGCACCCAGCAAGGCTGTGGCACTTGGCATCCAGCCCCTTAGGGGTGTTTCCACCAGGGACGCTGCTTGCGGTGGGGCACAAATGGGCCACACTCCCTCTTTAAGCCAAAGCCTGGGCCCTCCTCCCCTCTCCCTCAGAAGCAGTCCCGTTTAGTCTGAATCACAAGAGCTATTTACTTCCATGGCGAGGAAGAGAGACAAAAAGGGTAGTTGGACCTTAAAAACACAACACTGGCCTCTTCTTACTGGATTGGTGGAAGGGATAGAGAAATTCTTCTTCCCTGGTGAGGCCACAATAACTAAAGGAAACCAATAATATAAGTAAAAAAGCCCAGTGGATTTTTTTCCCATAATAACTCATCTTACCATGCAAGTGTGCCGTTGTTCCCTGTTCCATGCTGTAACAAACACCTTCTCAGTCACCCCTTCAGTGAAAACCTGACATGAGCAACAGTGGGGTGTAAGGAAGACACAGAGGTACAGGAAATACGGCCCTCTCCTGTCACCCTCTGCCATGCCGTGGCCAGCGACATCTCTACCCCACCGAGGAGGCAGGGCTGACGGAGGTGTGGCCAAGGCTGGGAGCCACAGATGGGCACGGGGTAGCTGAGTGGCAAGGAGGATGCCTCTGCAGAGAGGAATAGCTCACACACTGTCCTGTGACAAACCCCCTTTCCCTACCATGTTGCTGCAAGAAGCAAGCATTCACTGGGTTGCATTTACATTTAAAGATAGACAAGGGACCCTCTGAAAGAACTATCTGAAAGACTGTGTGTTGAACATTTGGAAATAGAGATTTAAGGAATAGAACATTCCCCAAAAGTTTAACTGCTATTTTTCCAAAGAAAAATAAATGGAAATATGCTATAAATCAATGAGAACTGAACCAGTAATAATAATTTTCCTGAATTTAAAAGCTGAAACTTTTTAATGTATTTCCTAAAATGCATGAAATCCTTGTCCTTGGTCTTAAAGAGTAGGCTATAAAACTGAGGAACTGAGAACCAATGGGTTCTCGACAGAAATGTTTAAACTCAACGTAACTGTGAGATTTGAAGTCTAAAACAAGTACCTTGAAATAAATGAATACAGGCTTCCTATACTTAAGATGAAACAAAACCTTAAAAGAACAAGACCATTTACCTGGTTGCTAGTCAAGATCAGTTGTTTCTTTCTCAGAAAACACCTACTTTAAAAAATGCGTTCATCTTTCAGTACCCCAGCACTGAGCTAGTGCCTCTCGTTCATGCTGACACCCCCTCCCCCGACTAGTGTCACCCCCAGCTACACAGGCTGCCCAGCCAGAGACCCATAATCCGAAATTTGCTTCACTCCTCTATATAAAAAAAAAAAATCACACATCCAGTCTGAAGTTATTTGCCATAAAACATCTCAGAGGGGTGAAAAAGTGTGTAAGGGGATAAATGAAATGAAATTAACAACTGTTGATAAATATTGAAAACTGTTAAACTTGGGTGATGGGTACATGGGGGGCACACTCTATTGTTTCCTATCTTTGTGTATTTTGAAAATTTTCATAATAGAAGCTCCAGCAACAATAAAGATGACATGTCTGATCTCTTTCCACAGGAGATTGCTTAATGCCAAGTAGCAATGAATATATCAAAAGTAATTAACACATTTTAATGAGTTACACATGTTAATGGGCACCTTAATACCTTAAACTGTGACAAGTATGCATCTGGAGGGCCATTTGGGAGTGATTTTAATGTGAAGAATATTATAAATTACAGTGAGGAAAAATTGGAGGTAAAGAGTTTTCTGAGACGGCTTTAGTTATTGTAAATCAGGATATGTAGGTCTTAAACTGGTTCTGAGCATGCTCTGGAAAATTTATCTAGTACATTTTTAAGGAAAAAATGAGAAATATATTTCAATTATGGAAATAGCTATGACATTTCATGCCTGAGCATCTTCCTAGCGACATGACCCCAGCGTGGTGACAAAACCTACTGGATCGTCTGCAGTGGGGGTGGCACGTGGGGTGGTGGGGCTTGGCAGGAAGCCAGCAGCTCCTCCTCCTCCCACTGGTGAGCATCTAAGTCAGGCTGTTCCGAGCCGGAAGAGGGGCACTGCTTTGGCAGAAGATCTGAAAATGTCAGCATTATTCTTTTCTGAAACTATTTTTGCCTTTTACATTTTAATTATTCTAAATTTTGGAAAGTATCTGGTAGAGTCTTTATATTCTGCTGTTTTGGGCACTTGCTGTACTTATAGACTGATTTCCATTGCTAGTACATTCTTTTTAGATTTCCTTAATAAAAATTAAATGCAAATAATATGGGTAGTTTAAGTGAATTTCATGGTTCTGAAACCTAAGTGGGGTCAGCCTCACATAGCCTGACGTTCTTGGTTCATTTACAGATAACGAGGGCTACTGCCTTGTGGCTCAGCTTGTGTCTTTATAAATCATGTTAAGACCAGGACCAGTCTCAGACACGTTGAGACCAAGTTTGTTACTGGGTAAAATTCCTCCCAACTTGGGACTTCCCCGCCCTCTCCAGCCCTTCTGACTCCTCTAAGGCAGCACGATAGCATGACCTGCCCATCCGTCATCTTCCCCAACCGCCACCTACCTTTTTTAACACCTGCCCCTGCAACTCATGTGGAACTTTTTGCTACCTGGACATTTATGGACATTAGAGGCCTTAGAAGGTTCCAAATCTTTTAGTATTTTGGGTGGTTTAAAAAAAATGCATTTTTACGTAATTAATCAACTCCTAAAAAGAATATGGGGAATTTTTATAGCAATTTAAAGTTTAAAAAATGCTTCTCATCGTATTTTCAAAATTAAAGCAAGTAACATTACATATTACGTGTATCTAAATGTTCTTCGAATGACAGGATTATTTTATATCACCTCAGTGACCCAACTGGTCCAATTCTAGAATACTGGGCCAGGTGACTGTTATTAGAGGGACAGACAGCCTCAGAAGAAAACAGATCTACCTTCTGGGCAGTGAAAACCAGGCTGTAGGCTGTTGAAGAAAGTCCAGCAGGCTTAACGCAACACCCAAAAATTATCACAATAAATAGTAAGTGGTAGTTCACACGTAAGTGGTTCCATAGGGAAGAGAGATTCACTGCAAAATAACAGGAGTAATATTATATTCACACAGAATGTGGCAAGAAGGAATCCAAGACAGACCAGTAACTAAACTTTGCTGTTGATCAATAGGGAGTTGGCACAGGGAAGAATGCCTACAGTTAGGAGGGCTTCGTTTCTCTTGAGAGAGACAATGGCAAGTTGGCAGAGCCAGGCTTAAGAGGGATTTTGTGTTCAAAGAATCAAAGCAAGGATCCAGTTATCCAAACTACAAGGCCTAAAACCAGCCCAGTCATTGCTCCTGCGATTCAAGGCCAATGCCCTAGGAATAGCAGCTTGAAGAGTGTATCAGTTTTCTATTACTGCCTAAGAAATTACCACAAATTTAGCAGCTTCAAAGAACACTAGTGTATTCCCAGCTTCCTTGAATCAGGAGTTGGGGCACCAGTTATTTGGGTCCTCTGCTCAGGATCTCACTAGGCTGACATCAAGGTTTTGGCTGGGGCTGGGGTCTCTTTAGAGGCTCAGAATCCTCTCCAACCTAATTCAGGTAGTTGGCAGAATTCAGAGCCTGTGGCTGTGGGACTTAAGTTCTTGTTTTCTTGCTGGCTGTCAGCCAGGGATCACTCTCAGCTTCTAGCAGCTGCCTTCAGGTCCTAGCCAATGGCACTCTCACAACATGGCATCTTACTTCTTCAAAGCCAGCAGGAGAATCACCCTCCAGCTGGCTATAGTGGAGTCTTATAAACTCTAACGTGACCACTGGAACGACTATTCCATCACCTTTGTCATATAATGTAACGTAGCCAAGGGAATGACGAATATCTCGTCATATTCACACGTCCCTCCCACACTGGATGGAGGGGATGATACAGTGTACTTATACCAGGGAGGCTACTTGGGGGCTATCATGGAGCTCTGCCTACCGCAAATACTTAACGATTCAACACAGAGCAAACATGTATTGAGTTTACTAAATATCCAGCACTGTGCCACAACTTGGGGTACAAAGCTGCATACAACAAATCAGGAATTCAAAGATAAATACGGAAGCCCATAGCATAATGGAAGAGACAGAATTGAAAATTAATTATTAAACAAGTTGGCACGTTTACAATAGTTGAAGGTGGGAAGTACCCAGAAAAGAGAATGAAAGAGGTGATGTATGGCTCAATGGATGTTTTCTAGGCATAGTAAAGAAAAGGGAATTTCAGGCAGAAGGCAGGGTTATCTACACAAGTGTGGAGGTGCTGCAAAGCCTGTTTGAGAGACTATGAATGGTGAAGCTGGAATGGAATGGAAGGGGGCCTGCGTCAAAGGCCAGACCCGGAAGGACACAGAACTTAAGGCAGGAACCACCACAGAAATCTGTTAAGGGACATTAACAAATTAATATCACAGAGGCCAAGGGCCGGCCGAGTGGCACGATGGTTAAGAACTGACTTGGGATGCCAGAGGGCTCCAGTTCGGATCCCACATATGAGGGCCAATGACACTGCCCTCCATAGCTAAGATGCTGAACAACAGCTCAACCTGGAGCTGGGCTGCCTTGAGTTGCGCGACAGCATACGCTGCAACCCCTGTGGCAGTGGGTTGCCATGGGCTACCGTGTGTGGCCAGCAGCCACCGTGAGCGGCCAGCAGCCACAGTGAGCGGCCGTCCAGAAGCCAGCGACTGATCTGCCTCGCCCGGGAAGAGCGCAATGATGATGCCAACTTGGGCCAGTGAAGCCACGTCCTCCACAACTAGACTGAAGAAGAAAAGGACAGCAACTTGTCTGTTCCCCTTCCCCCAATTCCCCAGCGCTGCTTCCATCCCATAATTCCCCAATAAAAGAATTTTAAAAAAAAAAAAAAAAGATCACAGAGGCCAAGTTGTACAAAGAAAAAAAATTGACTCCATAAAAATAATTAAAACTTTTGCATAAACAAGCACAATTAAAGAACAGAAGTTTCATACAAATTAATAACAAAAAGACCAATGAGCAAAAGATAAGAAAAAGCAATTAACAGAAGATATGCAAAAGACTGATAAACAGGGAAAAGAGTTTATCATCACTTATGATTAAGAAAAGTGAAATTAAAATCGTGAGATATCAGTTTTGGCTATGAAATTGTTAACAGCTATATACAAACATGTATATATGTATGGACAATACATCAAAGGTTAATCAGGTGTAGAGATTTTTTTGATATTTTTGTTTTCTTCTTTATACTCTTGTTTTCTAAATTTCCTCAGTGAACCTGTATAAATTCTTAACATAATATGGTCATTTAAGAAATAGAGCTTCCAATGAAAAACAGTCCCTGCTCAGCTAATTCACCCCTAGAGGCAACGACTCTCAGCTTTTCTAGTTCATTTTTCTGGTATTTACCTCCATATTTCTAAATAATATAAATACATTGTTATCCTGGATTTATCAATTTTGGCAATTCCCTCTTGACTTCCTGTTAATATGGAGTCGTAGATTCAGCTAATACTACCATCCTCTGCCCTCATCTTCATACAGGATAAGTCATAATTTAAAAAAAAATCAATAATTACAAAAAATTGAGTATGCAATGTTATCTTTTGAGCCAGCTACTGTATTGCAGTAACACATCCTTTCATCCGTTCTTGTACAAAATTTTGTTTTTCCTAAAGTTAACAATTGTCTCGTTTTTTTATTTGCATACTTTTCTGTGTACCTGATGACATTTTCTAAATTCTCCATTTGTCAAGTGTTTATAATTACTCTAGCACAGTAAAAATAGGTCACATTCATTTCCCTCCCTTCCTCACATCTCCCTCTCACATGCCTCCCAACTCTTAGCTCTTGCCTGGACTGGCTGCACTCTGGGCTGCTGCTCAGCTATATCCTAGAACTTTCCTTTACTGCACCCGTGTTGAATCGCTTGCTTCCTGGATTCAATACATTTTTCCTTTTTGGTTTATGGCCTCTTTCTGGTAAAGCACATCTAGCAGTAAGTAGTTTCCTAAGAGGTGGTGTACGGGAGTAAAGTTTTTTTGTTTTGTTTTTTTCCCTCCTTAGGCCTTGCTGTCTGAAAATATGCTTATTCCATTCTCATACTTGATTAACTGGGAATATTCTATGCTCATACTTGATTGGCAGGCTATATATGCTGTACTGCTTTCCAAATAAAATTACTTACTGTCAGAATTTGAATCAGATGGCTTTACTATTTTCCAGTGTTCTGCTGGAAAGCTTGGTACTCTTTGTTTTTTGCTATGTGACATTTTCTCTCTCTTTTGAAGCTTTTTGATGTTCTGTTTATCCCTGCAACTGATAGTCTGCAATTTCATTACAACTTGGAATCGGTATTGGTAGGCCTCTTGTGGTATATTCTTCGACTCTGCCAAACAGATGGAGGTTTTAACTCTGCCACAGTGAAGAATGTCGGGAATTACAAGTGTCTCTTGGGAACTGTTCAGTGCAAGAATACACGAACACAGTAGCAACCCAAGAATCAGAGGTCATGAGTGTGACTGCTGCAATGCCTCCTGACCCCATAAGGCTAGTGCTGCTGCAGACACATCCGAAGTGTCCCACTGTGCCAGCCAACCATAAAAGCCAGAAGGATGGCCCTGCCTCACGCCCCCTTTCCAACCTCAACAAGTGCATCTAATTGGCAGAACTTCACGTGCACTCAGAACCCTCACTAGACACGTTATTTTGGCCACTCTAAACCCTACAGATCAGAAAACTGGAATACAGGACAAGGACTAAGTCACCACCACCGCCATAGTGCACATATGCAGAAGGATAGCGATCTGTATGCCCATCACACACCTACAGGAGGGATGAGGGGCTGCCGCAGAGATAGCCATGGCCAGAGGTGTCAGGATTAAGGAGCTAGGAGAGCATCATGGTCTGACATGAGTCAACCTTTTTTTTTTGTAGAGGAGGACATTTCACTTATGTAATTTATACCTAGACTCATTCCACAAAGGATAGAGGGAGAAAGAAGAGCTACGTCGGTAGGGAAGGGCAGGGGTATCGTAGTCAGCATTAACCTATGTAAAACTGCAGAATAAAAAGATTTGGGTTGTTTTGCCAAGTTGAAACATTTGATATGTAAGTACGCAAAATGGTAGAGGGCTGTGACTCATAAAATCAATGGTTCAAATTTGATACGAGACAACTGTCAGAAGTCCTGATATTTCTGACCAGTGGAACGAAAATGAGAGGATAACTATCAAAACAAAAGCTTGTGTAAACCTTTTTAAAAATAAGGCATCTATCTACCTGGGTCATTCAGTTAGGAATGGGACAAAATAGAAAGCTCTTTTGGCCAACTAAAGGATCCACATTTTATATGCCTTTAAAGTTGCAGATACCAATCTCAACGCAAGGACCTACTGTGCTAAGGAATATACAATTTTTAAGATAATGGTTACAGCCCACAGTCTATAACATCTCAGTGTATAAATTCATATTTTTGCAAAGGGGAAGACAATCTTGCAAAAACACTTTTGTAGTCTTTTCCTTGTGTGTGTTTTGAGCTCCAATATTCTCATATAAGTTGCTTCTGAAAGCTCCTTTGATTTTCATCTCCTTCTCACAACTGCATCAACAACAAACTCCCTTCTCAATCTGCCCATGATTTCTTTTTATCAGCAACAGCCAAATTAGGAATACTTGCAGCGTCACGACAAGATTTCACTTGCTAAGACTAAGTTAGAAATGCAGGATCTATATATACCTAATCTTTATTTTAAAGAATATAGGATGTCACAGAATTTTAAGCAACTTTCACATAACTAATCTTCATATTCATTAACCAAGGCTACGTAAAAGACACAAAAATAAATTAGAGGTTCAAATGCCCAATGTTTATGGAAGCATTCTTCAAATGAGCAGGTATAGACATTTAACATGTTTCAGGGGTTATTTAAGCCTTATTTTTACACTTCTATATTTTATATATTTTATATTTCTCTAGTGTATGCCCCAATAAAACAGATTCTCAGCTAGTAGTTTTCTTAGATGATGGCAGCGAGCAAGTAACATTTGTGTCTGACCAAAATCTTTTCAACACCATCTCTAGAATTCGGTAGAGTTACACTTCTCAGCTCCACAAGGGTGCAGACATCTGACTTTAGTGCCCATCAGTCGGATACACCAACGTAAGGCAATGGCAGAAATGGGTTAGATGAGGGGGAAAAAGGCTTGGGACTTCATTTTGCCGGTGCTGGCGGCAGCAGTTACAGGGGCTCTGGGGCCTGTGGTGGTGGTGGTGGTGGTTGCAGGCTGCTGCCTGCAGAGGTGTGGTTAACTATGATTTCAGGCAGTAGCTCTGCTCTCCGGCCAGTGCTGCTGTGTCGTTCTGAAACTTGGTCTTGAAACCTCGGCCTGTTCTGCTAGCCCTTCTAAAGAGTCTGTGTTTAGTGCCTCCCTTCCTACTTACATAAGCTCAGCAGTTCTCAGAGGTGTGTGGTTCAGGACCCTGGGGGTCTCTAAGACCCTTTCAGGGGGGTCTGTAAAATCCTTTTCCAATTACATATGCATGTGAAGCCAGCTTTTATTATACGTCAATCAAAACAATATCACAACAGATTGCATGCAGAAGACGACATGAGAATACAGCTGCCTTCTATTAAGATAGACATTAAAAAGAATTGCAAAAGAACAAAACAATAGCATTCTTCTTAATTGTTTCTTTGTTTTGGAATATTTTAGTTATTTTTTAAATGTTATTTTATATTAACACATAACGGATTTTTAATGCGTTAATGAATTACAATGAATTAAATAGTTTAAAGATCGCTTAATAGTTCATTCAAAATATAGTTAAGTATCAATAGATACACCACACATAAGTAAAAGCTCTTTGATGTCTTAAACAATGTAGGGACCTCAAAAGATTTTTAAAAGTATGAAAGGGCCGTAAGACCGAAAAGTTTAATATCCACTGAAATAGAATAGATTCTGTCATCTTTATCTAAAACCATGTAAAACAGAGAAGGCTACATTTTTAATTCTCACCTGAGACTTGAGTGACTATAAGAGAGAAATTGGTTAGAGAAAATATTTGGTACTGCTCCCGTAAAAAGGAAAAGGATAGGGAGATGTAAAAAGCAGCATATATTAGAACCAAGGCCAAGAACCTATAGGAGTGTCTGAAAGAGGTGTCTATTTTTACAAATGAAAGATACTGAGGAAGACTTATTAGAACAAAGTACCCAGAGGACAGAGAACTTATACTGAATACTTATTAATCATAAATGTTTCTTAATATTCTCACATAGCTTCCTACTCATGGATCATGCAATAATCTATAATTCATTATGAGTAGCCAGCCCCCGCTTAGAGGAGTCAGAGGCAGCTTTAGTTCCAGTGTTTACAAAGAGGAATGCCCAGCAAAAATGCTTTTCTTGACCAGGAATGGCTTGAGAAATCTTTGTATGTCCAGGAATCTTAATTGTATCACTCTGCTCATTCCGTTATCTCTTCTTGGGCAACGTCTAGGGGGGTTGACATATGGCAAGGTCAGAACACATTTAATCACAGAATAAATATTTAACTTGATTAATAAATTCTCTCAGAGTCATTTTAGAGTTAAAAAGGTGAAAACCCAGGTCTCTGAAGAGTCATCTGGTATAAAAAACCCAGAAAGTGACAGTCTCATTAAACCTGGGAAATCTCCTTTGTTTGGTTGGAGTGAATTAGAATCACTTGCAATCCATTTAGTCTTCAGTCAGTTATCTTTTCATATGAGAACATATGAAAATCCAACAGAGAGACTTTATGCTGAAATGCAAGGGCTCTGTTTCACTCATTTCAAAATACACAGAGGCTAGCAGAATAACTGGCACATTGTAGACAAATGATCAACACTGATTAAATGAAAGAATCAACTGAATGAATAAATGAATGAACAAACGAACTCACCAGGCACTATTCAGTTCATTTTCCTTCCTAATTGATCACTGAATCAGTGGTTAACTGTGGCTGAATGTCATTCTTATTCTGCACTTATCAAAAATACTGTCCTGATCAGAAATTATCATTAAAATTGCTGATACATCATTAACAATCACTATTACAAAGTTTGCTCATTATAAACTATTCATCCAACAAACATTTGTTATTTACTAGCAGAACGTGGCTTTAGGCTTGTTCTTACTAGTTTAATAATAGGCATTATTATACTTTGATTCATGATAGGTCAAGCAACTGACATCAAATTAAGAAAAAATGCTGGACATAATTCAATTCCATTGAAACATTTAATATATACAATTCCATGGTATGAGCCTTGTACATAAAAGCTCAGCCTATAATTTCCCAGAAATCCACAAGCAATGTAATATTAAAGTGTTTAAACTATGATTACACTAGAAAAAGCCACAAGCTTTGTGTGACATTTCCTGAAAACTGTTCTTTTAAATGTATCCACGTTAGTCTGAATTTTCTGAGAAATAGGCGCTGAGGTGACATTAAGCGTGAAAGGGATTTATTGGAGAGACTTTTGTGAGTTACACAGAGGAGGAATAGGCAGAGTCTAACACCTGTGATGGGGAGAGGGAAGGACAGGACTGGGTAGGAGTCTCAGACAACAGCACGGTCCTAAGGAAATTCTGGGAAGGTGAATGGTGAGTCCTTGAACAAACATCATCCATCAGGGGAGGTGCCCATCCTAATCCTTCACTGAAGCCCCACCACAACTCAGGGACAGAAACAGCATGGGGGAAGCGTGGCCTCAGCAGAAACACAGTGGTGGGCCCCATCTGCAAAGCTACGGTCATAATCAACTCTCTCCCCGCCCCCCACAAGAGAAAATTTGAGTTTTGCGTTTCCATTGCCACCAACAGCACCGTTTTAAGTCTTTAGGTTTTTGTGTTTGATGAACATGAAGACGATAAATGTTTTCAATGCCACCAAATTTTACCTATATAATTGATAGCTGTCATGAATCATGTTACTATTAACAGAGGTCAAGGATTCTATTATCTTAATACAAATTAATTCAATTGTTACATATTTATATTAGTTTTTGAAGTCTGTAAGTTGTCTTTGTCACATATGATGATTAGTGTGGAACCCAAGCAAAACTATACAATCCAAAATAATTTAACACTATTTCTGAAATGTTAACTTAGTAAAAACCTTCACTAATTTGGGCTAATTGGAGGTTGACTAAATTAGAGCATAGTTTTTTTAGGAATGTGGCTATTTGCTTAGGAGAATACACTGTAACTGCAATTAGAAGTACAAACGTTGACTAAGAGAGACTGGTATAAAGACTGAACGACTAGTCCCAATTACCACACTAGTTAGTTTGTTTCTGTGGAGAATACACTTTGTGAAAAGTGTATTCTCTTAAATAAATCTCCCTAGAAACTTCTCATTGCAGGTATTATTCATATCCAATTATCGCCCACTGCATTCTGTCTTCTACAGACCTTGCAAATCCTTTCTTCCTCAGTAATTTAAGTACAGCCTGGGGGCTGAAGGCCAATCTCTGTGACTGAGTGAGGCCATAGGACAGCAAAGGACGCCTTCAGGCAGGTCCAACCGTTCCCATCCTTCCAGATCTGCAAACTGGACTTGACTTTTCCTGACCCAGTTTGTTATCCAGAGGCCACAGGGGCAGAAACTACTGAGTCATCAAAACTGACTAAGCTGGTCCTTTCTACACCCTGCTTTTCTCATATTTGCCCTCTGTACCTGAATTTTTATGTTTTACAAACTAATGTATATATCAGCTCAGTTCACCTATGCAAACAATCACTACGATTCCAACTAATGAGTTTTTAATGTTATCATAGTCATGTAAAACAATTTCAATTCAAGTATTTAAAATTTCAGTTTCTTAGTCTTTTCTCCCCAGGAGGCCTAGAGGCTTAGAAACATACATTCATTATTTAAGGACAGATAACACTGAGAGCTATGTGCTATGCACTGCTACAAGTGGTTTACATGTATTTAGTCACTTAATCTTCTCAACTGCCCTGTGAGGTAGAACTAATATTATCTCCAATTTACACAATAAGGATACTTAAGCACGGAGAAGTAAAAGAACTTACATAAGGTCATACAGCTAGAAGGTAGTAGAGCCAAGATTTGTACTCAAGTAATCTGGTTCCAAGTTAATGATTTTTAGGTTGTTACTGTGGCCTTCTGAAATATAATGCACTACTTCACTCACATTTAAAAAGCCAGTATTACCTAGCACATGGCAATACAATCGTTAACAAAAGTTGCTTTATTTATATGTGCATTTTATAAGCAACTGATTAAACTAAAACATGATGGAAGAAAAGTCTGCAGGTATAATCATCACTTATATATCCCAATACTTTTAAAATAAAATCAATGTGTAACGCAGAAATACTTTCCTTCTCCTAATTTATAGCAGCATATATTCTTCCAAAGCCATCACATGTACTTTTAAACACATATAGAAATTAGAAGATCAAAGGGTATACAGAAAAAATAATCAGAAATGAGTTAATTCAGATGTATATATTCAGAAAAAGAGACTGAAGTTAATGATGGGTGGCTTAAAAATCAATACAGCGTCCTTTTCGTTCCCAATCTCCATATCGGGTAGGTTCTGGGCCCCTGGGTCCACCTCTTTCTTTGGTAACAGGATTAACATCATCTGGAAATTCTAAAGAAAGAAGATGTGAAGAGAGCAGTCAATAGGGACGAGAAAAGTATTATGGTCAACCTTGAAGACAAGGTTGCAGAGTTACACAGTTAGTAGGCTAGATACTACTGACCAGGTTACTATGCAGTCTTGAAATATGGTTCTTTTTCCTGAGTCTGAAAAATCACTTTAGGATACAATTTTCACATTAAGTCAACTTTACTACCTATGTAACTGACTTGGAATTCTCAGTACTCCCAGGTTCCGAGCTGGGGAATGGCCGCATATGTGCTGCGGAATTAAAATAGAAAGGGGTACAAATCCATAGGGTTTGGAAGGTTTTGAAACAAGGTTACTTTGAAGATATTCGGTTAACTTTAGCTATGAGTATTACTGTTCCTTATCATAGGGTGTTGGCTTCAACAACTGGTTAGCTGGCACTGCCGCTTATGGAAATAGCAGCAGTTATTACTGGTACTGCTGTGTGCACAATAGGAATCCCCGTCCTGAGGCCAATTCTGAACACTTTATACATATTAACTCAATTAATTCTCAATTAATCCTATGAGACAGGATAAACGGATTTATCTGTTTCTACTGTGAATAAACTCTCCCTTACCCTCTTAATCATTTTGTTTTCTAAAGAACTCCCTGCTTTGACTTCCTCTGAAAGCCTTGCTTCTGGAAGCTCTTCTCACTTATCTCTGGGGCTTACTGGGTGTCTTAGTCAGCTAGAGCTACTATTAAAAAAATGCCACAGGCTGGGTGGCTTATACAACAGAAATTTATTTTTTCAGTTCTGGAGGCTGGGAGTCGGAGATCAGGGTGCCATCATGGTTGGGTTCTGGTGAGAGCTCTCTTCCTGGCCCGGAGATGGCCATTTCTCACTGTTTCCTCACATGACAGAGAGAGAGAAACAGAGGGAAAGAGGGAAAGAGGGGGAGATGGGGACAGGGGGACAGAGGAACAGAGGGAGAGAGGGGAGACGGGGAGAGGGAGAAGGCTGTCTAATATCTCTTCTTATAAGGGCACTAATGCCATCCTGGGGGCCCCAGTCATGACCTCATTTAAACCTAATTATCTACCAAAGGTCTCATCTTCACATACCATCGCATTGAGGTCAAGGCTTCAACATATGGATTTTAGGGGGACATAATTAAGTCCCCCTGGGGAGGAAAGAAAGCATCAAAATAGTTCTACTCCTCATCGCTACTCCCACCCTCTCATGCTATCATCAAATCTCTACAGCCTTTTCTCTTTTAAATTCCACACCATTCACTCATCAAATGCTTTTCTCCAATCTTGTAATAAACTCAAAGGGTCTTCCATTTTCTTGGATGGAATCAATATTTGGTTTGGAGTTTCATCTCTCTCCCCATCATGCTTCATAACAACACCCATATTAATGAATCATCACATATTAGGGCTCCTGAGGTCCCCAATCATCTTTCCTAATGATCTTTACCTCGATCTGCCATCCACTTGGATTTTATCTCTTGAATATGTTCCTTTTCTAAATCCCACACTCTTGAGCTCTCTTTCAGACCACAAGCTCCTATCCTTCCATCTCCTTTCTTCCTCGTGTTTGTTTAACCTAATTTTCACCCTCATAACCTACAGTTTTCTGAAACTCTTTATTCCCACCACTACCACCCTGAGGCCCAGTCTAGACTAATGCAATAGTTTTCTAACTCATCTCTGCTTTCTGACTCTCATGGCCCCAGCCTAACCTGCACAGAAGGCAGAATTAATCTTCCTAAAACAGAATCCCTCCTCACACTGCACTAAGTGAAAGAAGCCAGACACAAACTGTATGATTTCATGTATAAAAAATCCTAGAAAAGGCAAAACTATAATGATGGAAAACAGATCAACAGTTGCCAGGGGGAGACTAACTGTAAAGAGGCATGAAGGACTCTTTGGGGGATGGAACTATTTTATACTTTGTGTTATTTACATGACTGTAAACATTTGTTAAAATTCACTGAACTGTTCAGTTAAAATGGATGAATTTTAAAACGGGTGATTTTATGACATGCAGATTACACTTTAGTGAAGTTGATTAAAACAATCTCCATCCATCAACATTTAGTGCTTTCCTTCCCGTCCACTGCATGGAGCCCATACACCGTAACCTAGCATTTCAGGCCCTTCCAGATTTGAGCCAAATCTACCTTACTAGCCTTTATATTCCATCAATTCACTATATACACTTTATGCTGTAGCCAAAGAGGCCCATTAGCTATCTTGCACATGTCATGTTCCCCAGTCTCTTTCTCTTTGTCCAGACCTTTCTTTCTTCTGAAACATCTCCTCACGGCTCCTTATCTAGTTATCATGATTTTATTGTTCCTTTAAACCCCAGATCAAATGTTACCTCTTTTGTCTACCTTTCTCTGATCTTTTCCTACACCTCTCTCATGCCAGTTAACACATGCTCTCTTGTTCATAGTTTTTTAAAATCTCATTTTCCTTTCTAATTCATCTTTACAGCAAACAGGGTGCCAAGCTGCAAATGATCTTCCTTTATCATCTTAATAATGAACTGTACTCCTCACAAAGAAACCACCTATAAATTTTTCTTAGAATGAAATATGTACCAGAAGCAGGGAGACAGAACTAGAGGAAGGAGACACGGAAGCAGACAGACTTGTTAGGAGACCACCAGAACTGGAGACAGCTTGAATTTGGGCTATGTGATAGGATCGATAAGAGGAGATGAATCTGAGGGACATTCAGAAGGATCCAGGACACAGGAAGAGGCAGGAGTGAAGGATTATTCCCCTGAAATCAGGCTTGGATGACCTGGTAGACGGTGCAGACTGGAAATCCAGAAGAAAGAGGACTAGCGTGGGTCTGGTAGGAGGGAACGATGAGGAGAGGATGAGTTCAGTTTTTGGCATATCTTGAGATATAGTTGGAATATGCAAATGAAGATATCCAGGAGGCAGGTGGCTATAGGAGCAGCTCAGGAGAGAGGTCTGACTAGAGGTATAAATATGTGAATTACCAATACATACTTGATATTTAAGACCATCTTGGGAAAATGTGAGCTCTCTCTAGGAATGCTTAAAGGGCTAAAGACAGAGAGGCCTGGGAAATACCTACAATTTGGAGTCGGGCAGAGGCGGAAGAGATTAAAGAGCCAAAAAGAAATGGTTGAAGAAATAGGATGAGAAAGTGATGAAAATATAACCTAACCAGATTTCCAGAAGCAGTGGTTAAGACTGTCAAAAGTTGTGGATAGTTCAAATAAAATGAGGACCGAAAGGCATCTGCTGGATTTGGTGACATTTGCCAAACCAGTTTCTAAGAGAAGATATGTTCAGCATAAACTTCAGTGAATCAAAATTAATTGACTTAAAATTCTAAATTACATTTTGAAACGTTTCCCTTTTTTCTTTTTTTATTGTGGTAAATATAGATAACATAATATTTGTTATTTTAGCCATCTGCAAGTGTACAATTCAGTGACATTAAGTACTCACAATGCTATGTAATCATCACACTATCTATACCCAGAACTTTTTGGTCATCCCCAATTTAAGCCCTGTGCCCATTACATAAAAACCTTCTCTTCCTCCCTCCCGCTAAGCCCTGATAACTTCTACTCTACCCTCTGTCTATAAATTTGCCCACTCTAGGTACCTAATATAAGTGAAATAATATAACATTTGCCCTTCTGTGTCTGGCTTATTAAACTAGGCATGTTTTCAAGGTCTATTCATGTTGTAGCATATATCGAAATGTCATTACTTTTAATGACTGAATAGTATTCTACTGTATGTACATACCACCTTTGTTTATCCATTTATCCATCAATGGACATGTGGGTTGTTTCTACCTTTTGGCTATTTTGAATAAAGTTGCTATAACCAAGGGTGTACAAATACTTGTTCAAGTTCCTGCTTTCGATGCTTTTGAATATATATCTAGGAGTGGAATTCCTGGGTCATAAGGTAGTGCTGTGTTTGACTTTTTATGAAATTGCCTGTTTTCCATCTGTATCAATTTATATTTTCACCCAAAACATATGAGGGTTCCAATTTCTCCACACTGTTGTCAACACCTGTTATTTTCCAGTTTTTCTTAAGCTATAGCAATCCTAATAGATGGGAAGTGGTATCTCATTGTGGTTTTGATTTGCATTTCCCTAATTATTAGTGATGTTTATCATTTTACATGTGCCTGTTGGCCATCTCTATATCTTCTTTGGAAAAATGTCTATTCAAGTCCTTTGCCCATTTTTTAATTGGTTTGGGTTTCTTTTGTTGTTGTTGAGTTGTAAGAGTTCTTTATATTTTCTGGATATTAATCCTTTGTCAGACATAGAATTTGTAAAGGTTTGTAAGTATTTTTCCCATTCTGTAGGTCTTTTCATTTTCTTGATAATGTTCTTTGATGTACAAAAATTCTTAATTTTGATGATGTCCAATTTACCTGTTTTTTGCGTTTGTTGCTTGTGCTTTTGGTGTCAAAGCCATGAAATCACTGTCAAATCCAATGTTGTAAAGACTTTCCTCAATGTTTTCTTCTAAGAGTTTTATAGCTTTACCTCTTAAGTTTAGGTCTTTGATGCATTTTGAGCTCATTTTTGTATATGGTGCAAGAAAAAGGTCCAACTTCATTCTTTTGTATGTGGATGTCTAGTTTTCCTGGCACAGCTTGTTGAGGAGGCTGCCCTTACCCATTGAATGGTCTTGACACCCTTGTTGAAAATCAATTGGCCATAAATGTGAGGATTTATTTCTGGGATTGCTGCTTTCTTTTTGTGTGGTGTTTTAAGGAAATATTTCCTTTCAGATTTCTGTGCTTAGCTAAAACCAGTAAAGAAAATTTTATCTTTAGGTTATGACAACTTTTAAAAAGTTGTCACCTTGGTTGATTGATCTTGTTATTAGATTCAGCTTGACAAAGTGCTATAAATTGAAATATTAACTGAATGAACAAACAACAAAAGCCTTTACATTCTAGAATGAGTTCCAGACAGAGGTCCCAGTATCCTCTACTGATATCTTCTTGCCTGGAATGCTTCCCTGCATAGCTAGGTTAACTCTCATATGACTGGAAAAATTAGACAAGCAAAGGGTAGCCTTGCCAAAGTCTCAGAATGGTTCACATTTATGCTAACATTTTATTTCTTGAATAGCTAATATTTGCACATATTCCACAATTCAAAGTTACAAAAGGGTATGAAATAAAAATAAAGCAGTACTTTAAAGAACAGAGCATTAGCATGAGCCAAATTTTATATATACTGATTATAAAATAATGTTTAGTCTATCACCCCACCTCCCTCAAAAAAAAAAAAAAAACTATTCTCGAAACTTCCCCTTCTCTTTCCTCAACCACATGGTCACAGTGAGAATAACCAATTTCATGTGTAACCCACCCATTGTACACTTTTTTTTTTTTTTTAAGATTTTTTTTGGGGAATTGGGGGGATGGGAACAGACAAGTTGCTGTCGTTTTTTGTTCTTCAGTCTAGTTGTGGAGGATGTTGCTTCACTGGCCCAAGTTGGCCCCATCATTGTGCTCTTCCCAG
>NW_017731763.1:463045-477263 GCF_001890085.2 Hipposideros armiger | reverse complement strand
GACTCACGGCAGCCCAGCTCCAGGTTGAGCTGTTGTTCGGCATCTTAGCTGTGGAGGGCAGTGTCACTGGCCCTCATATGTGAGATCCGAACCAGGGCCCTCTGGCGTCCCAAGCCAGTTCTTAACCAGCATGCCACTTGGCCGGCCCCCATTGTACACTCTTGACTGATTCAGCTGTGAACACCAAGCTTGATCGATGAGCTCTTTGCTTAGAAAATTTGGAATCAGGACTAAGAAATTCTAGTTTCAGTCTGGTTGCACTTTTGAACTGAGTAGCTGCTAGGACTAGTTAGTTAATGCCCAGTGGACTGAGAAGGGAGTTTGGAGATAGAAAGCAAAGAAGACAAGTGACCAGAGACAAGAAAAGGAGGGAGAATATCCTGGTTTCCATGTAGTGTTTAGCCCCAAAGGCCCAGTCTTTTTCTAAGCATCATCACTGCCCTGGAATGCTTCACCTGTACCTTATATTCTAACAACATACCGTACCTTCTGCTTGGGTTTGCTCAAGTAGGTTTCCCTCGTTTGCATTAAAGTAGGCCTCAATGCATATATTTTGTCATGTGAATAACGGGGTACAATAAATACAACAATTAAACACAATCAATCACTGCCAGGGGCTTGGATATCTTTTTTTTGTTTTTTTAGGTGAGCCATCCTGCTACCTATTAGCAGCTTAGCGGCAGCTCAGCTCAGGCCGGGCATTGAACCGCTGTTGCTCAGAGCTCAAACTCTTGAGCAAGCTCTTAATCAACTGAATCACTCGGCCGGCCCTCTTTTTTTTTTTTTTAACCCACACATACTGATAGTTAATATGGTAATTCTATTCATCGTTGCAATATGCTTTATTATTTTTAATAAAGAATTATAAGCAATAACATGTTTCTTCATTTGTTTTTTTTTACAATAACTAAAACACTTTAATACTTCAAAAATTAAGAAAGGAGCTTTACTCACTTGTCAGTGGTTCTTTCTCTAAATAGGTATCTTCTGGTACATCAAAACGACCTTCTGGTATTGGCTTCTTAAGGGATTGTTTAATAGGTTCAGACTTCTCACCTTGAGAAGAACTTGTTTTCCTCAAAGAATGACACAGAAGGGGTGATCCTAGCAAAGTGGGGAAAAACAGGAGCTGTTCATTTATTCTACTTTAAAAATTTAATAATTTTATTTAATGTGTTTTTAATTTATACATTCATATTTATCCAAGTCAAAAAGTACAAAAGGACATATACAGTGAAAATTCTCCCCTCTGCCCATATCTTCCAGACAGCCTTTGAGACATCCAATGTTACAGTATGAAAAGAAGAGCTTTGAGATAAGCTAGTTAACCTTTATCAAAATTGCAGAAACTTATATATTAAAAACACTGATTCATGTCTGAAGCAATGCCAGAAACACCAGGAATCAGATCATTAAGGATAATTAAAAGTATGAATTTTCCAATGGCAACATTTAGTATTTAAATCTCTAGAAATCACTAGGAACTGTATTTAGTATTCTTGTATGTAAATTCTATTCTTGGTTCTCTACTCCTGCCAACTAAAAATTTTAAAATGTATCAGGCATCTGCAACGTATAAATGAGATCACTTTTCTCTAGGTTATAAAGAGAAAGCTTAACTTTCAACACCATGAAAGTTATCCAACTCTTGTTGAGATAATATTCAATAAAGGCAACATCATTCTAAAAAAAAAATGAACCTGAGAGTTGGGTATTTTCAATATCCTAAAGGACTGGCTTTAGAGACAGAGTTGGGTACAAGTTCCAGTTACCCCACTGAGGCAAGCAGAATACTGACTCTCAAAGATGCTTAGAACCTAATACCCAGACCCTGTGAATGGGTTAGGTTACAATGGTAAGGGAGAACTAGGGTAACAGATAGAATTAAGGTTGTTAATCAGATGACCTTAAACTAGGGAGATTTTCTGGGGTTATCTGGGTAGGTCCAGCATCTTCACAAGAATCCTTTAAAAAGAAAAAGAGAATTGGAATTGAGACCAGAGAGTCGGCAACATGAGACACACATGACCGCTGATGCTAGCTTAGAAGATGGAGGAAAGGAGCAATGAGTCAAGACAGCTTCTAGAAGCTGGAAAGGGAGTAAACAGATTTTCCCTTAGAGCTTCACAAGAAGAACACAGCTCTAACACCTCGATTTCAGCCCAGTGAGACCCATTTCAGACATCTGACCTCTAGAACTGTAAGATGTTTTAAACCACTAAGTTTGTGGTAATTTGTTACAGCAGCAATAGGAAATTAATACAAACACTTAGTAGCTGCTTGACCTTGGTCAAGTTACATACCTATCTCATGAGGTTACTAAGTAGATTACACAGGACAATTTATGCAAAACACTTAACATAGTGAGAAATTTTATCAATTATTATAATTATAGGATTATCTAGAAGCTCTTGATAGCATTACATACAATTAGAATGTTCTTTCATTATATGTATTTTTTAACCATTTATTACATCTTCCTACACTGTGCTTGCAAAAAACATATGTATATATCCCTCATGAATGGGATTAGTGCCCTTAGAAGAGAAATAAGAGCTTGCTGTGACTTTCTACTCTCTGCACATGAGGATACAACGAAAAGACAGCCAGCTGCAAACCAGAAGCAGGCTCTCAACAGAGACTAGTTGTGCTGGCACCTTGATCTGGATTTCCCAACCTCCAGAACTATAATAAATAAATGTTGGATGCTTAAGTAATCCAGCCTATGCTAATTTGTTATTACAGCCCAAACTGATTAATACATGTGACATGTACCATTTCTATGTTGTTTTTAAAGGGGGAATCTACAAAAAATGGAAAGAAAACAGTAACAGTAAGAGAAAAAATAATAACATATATAAAAGACATAAAACTGAGAGGATCAGCAAAACCAAAAGTTGGTTCTCTTAAAAGACTAAACCTACTGTGAAGTCTTTGGTAAGGCTAATAAGAAAAAAGCAAAAGAAGGCAAAATAAATAATTTGAAGAAAAAAAGGATAATCATATAGAGTGCATAAATCAAATCAAAACAAAACAAAACGAAGGCAACAGCAACTTTATGCCTGTATACGGAAAGGATACAAATTGAACAATTTTCTAGAAAAATTTAACTTTACAAAGCTGACTTAAGAAAAAAACCTGACAAATACTACAATAATTAATTGTAGTTATTAAACTAGTAATTAAAGCTAACAAATATTTGAAAGATGTTTAATTTCTAACCTAAGAAAAGCAAAACTGCAATAAGATACCATTTCAACATCCTATAGGCATACAAAAAAATAATTTTCTGGTAATATCAAGTGTTGACAAGTACGTGGAACAACAGGAACTCTAATATATTGCTGGTAGAAGTGTAAATTGCCAGTAAGAATGTGCAATGCCTTTATAACTTGGCATCATATTGTAAAACTGAACAGCCCTATACCATATGTTCCAGGATTTCCACTCCTTGCACAAGAGCATCCATAACATATACAAGAATGAGTAGCAGCCAAACATGCTGTTTCTAGAATTACCCAATGTCCATTGACAAGAATGGAAGAACATAATTTTCACAAGTAAGTGAATGACTACAATCTCACACACCAATATGGATGAATCTCAAAATACACTGTTAGTTGGAAAACAAGCAAGTAAAATAAATACAAACGGTATGAAACCATTTCTATTATGATGAAAAACATGCAAAGTTACACAAGTGCATCACAGGAAGCAGCATACAGGGAGTTGCTTGGCAAAGGAAATATTCTATGTCTTAAACTTGGAGAATGGATTCATAAATATTGGCTTTGCTTCATAACTTACACTTTATATACATTTTTTATATCAAATACTTCATTCTTAAGTTTTCAACACTAGTGAAAAAGGGTTACTGAATGAACACACAACCAAATTTTAGTTATTACCTTGGGTTTGTATAATATGGGACTTTCGCTTTTTATGTTATTCACTTCTGGACCATTTAAAAACTTTAAAATTAACAAGTACTCTGTTTGGGGACAAATGGTTACAGAGAGGAAAACACTGCAGTTTTCAACTTACACAACAGTTTCTCCAAGATGTCCTAAACTACACTTAGCATACTGCGTGGGTTAAATCTGTAACATATTGAGAAAATTTTCCAACAAAAACGAGTTAAAAAATGTTAGTTTTTACTGAAAGCATGCACACTTCCTCTGTATTAACAATCCCTGGCTTCATATAATTTTTATTATACTTATTTGCCTGTGGCCACTTCTGCAGTTTTCCATTTTCTTCACACTGTGAAGTGCCACAAATCCTTTTTGATGTAAGTAAGTAAAAGAATGAGTCCCATTCCTAAAGGGCTCCCTTTTCCACTTTTTTCCATGAACCTCAAAGTGTAGTGCGCCCTGGGGGCTCCCAAATACACAACCCGGAGCGTTTGCAGCCCTTCCAGCTCAGCGCAGAGGCCGGAAGGAAGCAGTCGTCCGGTTTGGAAGGGCTCTGGGGAGCTTCTAGCTCTCGTCCCACCCTCGAGATCCGGGGCGGTGACAGGACCCGCCCAGGGCCAAGACGCGGGTGGCCGAGCTGAGGAAGAGAGAAGCTCGGCGACCCTCCGCCCCTCCTACGCCTGGGGCATACGCGGCTTTCCCCGCGGGAGGCCTTTCTCGCGACGCCGGGGCCTTCGCGACCCCGCCCGCGCGACCTTGGCCCCGAGGCCGGGCGCCTTACTTGCCGCTCTCCACGCTGTGGCCGGAACGCGACCGAGAAACCGAGTTAGCCGGTATAAGGTCATGGCGCCGACTCCCGCAGCGTCCGCACAGGCCCAGCCCGGGGTTGGGAGCCAGCGGCGTCGTCCCGGGTCAGCTCCACAGGAGGGGCGGGGCTCTCGTGAGGCGGGGCCTGCGAGCGGCCGGGCACGGCGGGGCGGGGCCTCCGTGGGTGGGGCGGGGCCTCCGTAGCCTGCGCTGAGAATCTGCGCTCCAGGTCCAGGTTGTCTGTAGGTAAAAAGGAGCAGAGCGCACCCTTGTTACGAAGAATGAGCCCAAATTACCCTGAAGCAGTAGTAATTAAAGCCCCAATTCATAGCTGAAGTTGGATGAGGGAATAATTTCGTTTATTCCTCTAAATGTGAGGCAAAAGGTCTCTTGAAAGATCTCTTTTATAGTATACAAAGATTGAGCACATTTTACTCTACTCTCATTTATTTTTTGAACCTCTACTTGTTCGGCGAACTCCTAATTCACCGGCTCTGACCCATTGATCAGATGATCTGAAAGATGACAGTTTTGAGTGAAGTGCAGAGCAACAGAAGGCTTTCCACCTGGTGCGGGCTGCGGTGGATGGAGCTCTGCCAATTGGCCCTTAAATCCCAACAGCTTCAATATGTTGGAAACATATGTGGCAGATCAGCAGGCTTTATGTAACCTGTGTCTTTACAGAATCACAGTGGAGGTATTTAGAATTTTTTTCTTTTTTTTTTCTTTTTAAGAAAATATGTTAGCTATTGGACCCTGGTAATGTGTAGTCATGTGACATCAGGTGGCTATGCAACCTGAGTTTCTCATGAACTGGAAGTTATCTGGTCCTCTTAGATAAGGACTTCTTTCACTAAGAAGTGGTATATACAGAATAGGGCCAGAGCCAAAACCCACACAATTTTCATTAACTCATACACATACTTTTGGCGTTTAGCTCATATCTACAGCTTAATGATGAGTTCCTTGTCACAGTTGACTGAGGAAAAAATTCAAAGCTGGATTACAGATGGTTTTGCTCAATATACTGACTTAGCAGGCTTTGGCATTTAGAGTCCTACCTAACCGAGTACCTCAAGGACCAGAGACAGGTAAAAAAAAAAAAAAATTCTTCCCAGAGGGCAGGACTGTATACTTTGCCTGGGAGGAGATATGGCTTAAGATCTACATCATTACATGGGCACTGGTTTAGTCAAGTTGTCAGGGGCTGGGAATATAAAGGCTTTGGAATAATTATTTGGAATAGGACCTCTCAAAATGGCCCCAAAGCATAGAATTTGGGTCCCACTGAATGCTCCAAAAAGGCTCCAATAGCCAAAGGACTCTTAGTACAAGATTACTCTATTACTGCCTAACACACCAAAATGTTGGGGCTTAAAACAACATTTATTCTCTCACAGGAGAGAGGGTGCCTCTGGCTCTAGGTCTTAAATGAGGTTGCAGTCAAGATAGCTGGCTCATAGGGAGGCACGACAAGGGGAGGATCTGCTTTCAAACTCACGATTATAGGCAGGATTTTTTAGTTCCTTGTGGGGTTTTAGACTTGAGGCCTTCCTCAGTGCTATGCTACATGGGCTCTTCCAAAGGTTATCTCACAATATAGCAGCTGGTCTTCCACAGAATGAAAAGATGAGAGAACAAGAGAGACTGCTCAAGATGGAAGCCAGTCATTTTATAATGTAATCTCAGAAGTGACATCCATCACTTTTGCTGTATTCTATCATTAGAAGTGAATCAGATGGAGCCCACTCTCAAAGGGAGAGGTTTACTCAAGGGATGAATACAGCAGGTGGGGGATCACTGAAGGCCATTTTAGAAGTTGTCTACCACAATGACCCACTCTGTAGACATCAGTCTCCTTCCCCCTACCACAGCTGTGTTTGCTCAGTTGCTCACTAACGAGGTAGCCATAGTGGCACGGAGACATGCACATACTTTTAAACAGTATTTTCCCCTGCCAACACTGATTGGTTAGCACCACTATTTGCAAGGACCAACCTAATCCTCTGATATTGTACTATATAGCTTGGGTGGCAAGTTTGATTGCAATGGAATCCTACTATAATGAAAGAGGTAGCAACTTGTTCTATAGGAATAGTAAATCATTTGGATTGCTTTCCCTGACTTATGCTTCTTTTATACATTCCAGCTGTGGGCTTATTAAATATATTACACAGCATACACGTTATATAGCATCCCATACAACATTGCTTCTTACCAAAGCAGGGTCATGCTTTGATGACTGTGGGATTAATCAGTCTTATCACAATCCTATCAGACCAGAAGAAACTGATCTTATAGAATGGACAGCCTTATTGAAGGTTTACTTTTGGAACCAGGTGAGAAAATACACACTTTGGGATGCTGTCCTAAAGGATTTGGTATATGCTCCAAATGAGTTAACAGTATTCACTGATACCTCTTAGAGCTATTGACAGAATAACAAGGCCAAAATAGTACAGGCACTGACACCTTGATACGTCTGACACACGACCCATGTATTTTGCTTCTCATTGTGAGGAGAATCTGGGTCCTGAGCATCCCTGCATATTATTGCTGAGTATGCCAACTGCAAGGCTTATCCCTCTCCTGTTACTTAGCAGTTTCTGTAGCTAGTCATACAGGTATATAGATAGGTCAAGGCGACCATAGCATTACCACCATTTAACTGCTGCTCCCCTGGGAGAAAGATACTGGCTTCTTCACTGCTTGTCCCCCAGCCCTGGATTCTTCTCCTGTAATGCAACCCACAAATATGTATGTACAGGTACCATTTGGTACTCTGCCTGACTGTGGGTATTGGGGCTCCAGGAACTGGTACAAATAATGCTGACACTATTTTGCTGTAATAGTCTTTTGTCTCTTACCTAGGAGTCTCCTGTCTCCTGTCAGCATCCATGAAACTGTAGCAAGCAAATCAGCAAGTAGGATAAAATCTCAGACCCTTCACTGATCTTGTTCTCCATCTCCATGATTCCAGGTTCTGTTAGTGCACCAAGAGGGGTATAAGGGGATACGTTTTCCCTGAATTGGAAGTTGGGATTGCCATCTGGTAATTTTTAGCTCATTTCTCTAGTTAAGGAAAGGGAGAAAGTGGTAATGTGCTAGCTAGTTGACTGGCCCTGATAACCTTGGGAGGAAGGGGAGTAGGGAGAGAAGTCTGACTAGAACTCAGGGGAATCTCATCTTCTGGAATACCTCCTACCATAACCATGTTAAATTGTAAAAAATAAGCAAAGACAGTTGCAACCATATACAGTAAAACCTTGGATTGCGAGTGACTTGGTTTGCGAGTGTCCCACAAGATGTGCATTTCTAATACATTTTAACTTGGTAAACGAGCAATGTCTTGCAATACAAGTAATTTGTTTCTGGAATGAATTATGCTCGCAAACCAAGGCATTACTGTAGAGGCAAAACCACCCAAGCCTCAGATCCTCCGGTCACCTACTAGGTAAAGAAATCTGATTAGATTAGCTGACTTGCTGGTCACAAAGGAAACTGAATAAGCCTTAAGACCAGTGGCAGAATTCGACTGTATTTACCAGAATTGGACTGGTTTTCTTTCTTTTTTTAATCAGAGAATTTTAGGATATAAAACATGCTGCTACTCATATCCTATCCTGGAGATTGATTCAGTTGGTCTGTAATGGTACGCTGGAGTTTGTATTTTTAAATGAGTAAGCCAGGTAATTCTCACCGAGGAAGCTTGCTAAGCACTGCTGTAGCAATATTTTCTTCCTCACTGGCTCATGCATATGCTTATATACTTTCTTTTCCTTCCTATCTTATACTATTATTGTACATAGGGGTGGTGGTGAGGTCACAATTTTGTCTATGGGTTGCAAACTATTGAGACAAGATTATAGAACCAGAGGAGAAATGGCATCACACTGAGATCCTGGACTTAAAACTGGAAGAGGGGGATAATAGTATTGTTAGGAGAAAGCATTTAAAATTTGTAAATATGGTAAGAATGGTATATGTAGATGTTGAAAAGACAAAGAAATGGACTATAGTAGGACTCTTATGTTTTTATATTTGGTGCTGAGTCATTAAATACATTTCATATGTTTAGTAATCTTGGTAGAAGAAATGGTCCCATCTTCTGTAGAAGCTGAAAAGGTTATATATACTTGTGGTCTTTGATGTCTGACAGCCTGACTGCTGGCACAAGACCAAGCATGGTCAAGTTGGACATTCCCACCAAACTTTTAACCTGGAATGAGTGATGCGAATGAGCAGAGTTGGGAATCCAGTTTTCAGAGGCATCACTGCCAGCAGATGTATACATGAGCTTCCAGATCTTCTTGAGGTTGGAATTTGGCTATAATTTTGGTCATCTAGCTTCCTTTGGTTTCTACTGTTTTCCAAAGCTGGTTCTCCAGCCTTTTTATCATTTCTGGGAGCTGCCTAATATTCTTCCAATGAATTATTTTTCTGCTTAAGTTAAACATAATTGTTTTTTGTTGTTTGCAACCAAGAATCCTTACTGGTATATACTCTAATGAGCTTCAGTCTCTAGGGTCAATTTTACGGTTTCAGATAATCATTTCTCCACTCCACCCCTGCAATCTGAATTTGGAGGTGACGAGCATATCATAGTTTCCCTGATAAACCATAAGTAAAGTTGTTAGATTTTAAACCATGATCATTGATGTGCTTTAAAACTGTATTAAAACAACCAACAACCAATCAATCAAATGTGATCATAAGAGCAATTTACCCTTAAATACAATTATATGAATATGAGTAAGAATGAATCCTTTGATAAACCTGTAAGATTCTTCAAACTTATAATAAGCATGATATTTCAAATTCAGGGCCAATGTACTCGTACGTGGAGATGAAAAATGTGTGTGGCAAAAGTACGTGGTAGACAATGCATATATTTATATTTTCCAGTTATAAAGCACTTGATATATTATTGCTTAGCCATTTCATTGAATTTTCAAATACTTGTTAAAAAGTGAAAATTTATGGAATACCTTTTAACTACTTTATATGCAAAAGATGTAAATTATAAAAATACTTTACAAAGGCTCTAAGTTATACAATCATGCTGGTCTGTAGAGTTAATTAACATAGTCTATCCAATTATAAATAAAAAAGTACCTCTAGTATTCTGAAAATAATCAAGTGTTTTAGCTGTTCCTCTAGTCATTTGTTCATTTATTAACACAAGGGGCAATAACACAATGCTAAAAATAAACATGCATTAATTATACAATGCATACTTACAAAAACCTTCTGTCCAATCACAACCGGTAAATGCAAACAGACCTTCTATCCACCCTTAATGTATCATTATTTTCACAAGTAAAACAGGAAATGAAAATAGTGAATTTAATGCTATTCAGCACCTTTAGGAAAGTTAAAAGACTTAACATCTCCATATATCAAAAACATTTGCATCTGTATCACCAAACATGTAAAGTTAATTATTTGATTCATTTTTCACATGAATTATTTTATCTACATACTTTTTAGTTCAACAAATTTTAACAATATTTAAAAATTATCTAAATTCATAAAAGTATTTCATAAATTTCAACATTTAATTATTATGTACATACAATGAAGTTCACGAAAAATGTTAAAGAAATGTAGTCAAAAAGTTCAAGCAACATTACCAAATTTAACAAAATTCCAACTAAATCAAGGCAGAGAGCATTCAAACATTCAAAAAACCTCTAGATACTGCTAACATGAACATGAAAAGTTCTGGTAATAAAAGTCAATGTGAGAAATAATGTTGAAATCACCAGTAGAAAATATATTTTAATAGGCATGACATATGTTTAATAGCAACAATGAGTTTTTATAGAAAACTTTTTAACATTGTCATATATGAACTACCTGGTTTGGCAGGGCTAAAGAGTTGACTTCAAAAAATATATTTTAGCAGCCATAATTTTATTTCCAGTTAAAACAGAGTAAAATGTTAAAAGTAAAATTTATAATTAACGAAATATACCCCAATACTAGAAAATTTAAAGTCCCATGCTATTCTAGCAGTAATGGCCTCTAATATGAGTTTGATGTAAAAATTGTGGAAAGCCAATAATAAACAATCAGACATATGTATGGGCTTAAAGTTTCACTGAAATACTTATGTAGCAAAATATATGAAAAAGTAATAGAAAAGTAAAAAGATAAAATTAAAAAAATATTGCACAGCCACATCACCTAGAAAGTAAAGTTGATGTTTAAAAAGCTCTAAACATGGATGATATAAATTATCTTCCATATAAAAAGGTATAAATATTTCTTAGAACTTATCAGCATGTATACTTTAATATAATACACTATTTGAATCATTGTTGAATGAGGTAATTGTCAAGTCTCTAACAATGTTTTTATTCTACTGAAAGTATTTGAGGGCAGCAACCAGAAAGAATTTTTCTAAAAATATTTCCGAATCAAGAACAGCTATATGTGCAGCTCTTCCAATGAGTGAATCCGCTGTATTGGGCAATGCATTGATGACATTATATCGAACCAAATTACAGTCCTTGTTCTGCAGAACTGGATGAAGCAAGTTATGGATCATTTCTGAATAGATTTGTCCTATGGAAAAATAAAGGAAAATTAGTTCACATGAGTAACTGAAAAAATTCTATGTCAACTTTTATATAATTTCTAAAATTTAGTTACATTATTTCCATTTGAAGCAGTAAAAGGTCTTTTAAAAGGTTTTTATTCTTTCACTATCATTTTTGAGACTGTTATATAGAGAAAATATAATTATATTATCTATTTAGCCAAGTAAAAATAACAAATTTATTAAACATTATTCTTGTCAATTTGATCTTTTTAATTCAAAGCAATGAATATACCAGAGCAAACAGTTTTCTTCAATCTGAAGTCACTTATGACTTATTAAATCATTATGAAAAGGTAGCCTTGCTGAGACATTTTGATTAAGGCAAAATTTCATAACCTTTAGGCTGTGGCAAGTACTTTAAAAATGTATCCGAGGCAGTTAGCATTTCCCCACATATTTCCACATTATTTTCAGAAGAATAGCAACTTCCTATGGTCAGAAGAACAATGAGTTTGGCTCAAAGATCAAAAAGAATCTTTTAAGATATCTCAAAAAACTGGAAATAGAACTACCATATGACCCAGCAATTCCACTCTTGGATATCTATCCAGAGAAATCCAAGATGCTAATTCGAAAAAATATATGCACCCCTATGTTTATTGCAGCGCTATTTACAATAGCCAAGACTTGGAAACAACTGAAATGCCCATTGGTAGACAACGAGAGGCTTGATCACTGCACTGTACACGTGAAGCTGATGTTGTATAATATTGTATGTGAACTATAATTGAATATATGTATAGTCATGGGACGTGGAGTATAGTGTGGGAGTGGAGTCAAGGGAATTGTAATAGATATGTATGATATTGGGGGGGAGCGGGGCAGTGGATTGGGGGAGGGGGGTTGTCACTTTGAGGGGTAAAAAGTAAAATTATTACACTGTGTTGTACAGCTGAAANCACTGTACACGTGAAGCTGATGTTGTATAATATTGTATGTGAACTATAATTGAATATATGTATAGTATTGGGGGGGAGCGGGGCAGTGGATTGGGGGAGGGGGGTTGTCACTTTGAGGGGTAAAAAGTAAAATTATTACACTGTGTTGTACAGCTGAAACTAATTTTAAAACAATGTTTATTTCACACACACGAAAAAGTGTATATGGCTCTGTCAAAAAAAAAAAAGAATCTTTTATTTTGTTTTGAAGGTTTATTTAATGCTTGGTTCAGCTTTTAATTCCAACGTTATGCTCCTCTCTCCCTCTTTTTGGTTAATTCTTACAATGGCTTTATTGAGGTCATGCTAAGCATAAGAGATAAAGGACATATCTATATCTATAGCTATATACACACATATATATAAAGGATATATATACATATATATATATGTATATATGCACAAACTATTGTATAAGGGGAAAAACAGTTTTTAATGCTTATGCATTACTATATTACTAATAGATAAGTGCTAACACATATCCATGGAACATGTATATTTTAGGGAGGCAGGTATTAAATTTTGGAGGACAGGCAGATGTGGACCCCTGAGGAATGAAGAGAAGGGAACAGTACATAGAAAGAAGTACAGTTAGAGAAAGAAAAGAGAGGTATTTAAGAGAAAGATTAATATCACACAGATTCATAGAAAACTTTTTACTCCTACCTCTCTTCTTAGTTTTCATTGTGAGTCAAGTTGGATTTCTGGTTTCATGCTATTTAAAAAATATTCTTACATAGGAAGAAATCCAAACCTCTGTTTATTAGATTTTCCCTGTCCCCCAGTGGCACAGATCTCACTGTTAAAACAAAGGATATTTGTCTTGTTTTACTGACCCATTTGAAGGTTAAACATCTTCTCAATTTTTCTCTAAGTGGACACTAGCCTTTTCCCTTAAGTGAACCCTTGCTAGAACAGAAGTAAAAAAAAAAAAAAAAGGTTATTTTGAAGTCACAAAATGCTCAAAAAAAAATTGTTAAATGATAGAGTACTTATTATGTGCCAGGTGCCATGCATACAAATGTGTCTAAGAGTCCCTACCAGAAAGAGCTATTCACTGTCACAATGGGAAAGAAAAGCAAGGGTTAAGAATTTGTTTAAAATCAGACTCATTCCAAAAAAGGAAATGAGGCAATATTGGGAGGTAGGACACCCCGATTCTTACCCTAAGCCTGTAAATAACCAGCAATGACTTTGGATAAGCTACTTAGCATCTCTGAGCCTCAGTTATAAAACGAGCATCCAAGTCTCCTTCTGGCTCCAAATAGCTATTATCATTAATTCCAGTAATTTGGAGGAAATCAAAGTACAAATTACTTTTGAGGCAGCAAAATGGAGAAGGATTTGTAATTAGATGAAAGAACTATTTCATAAGAACAACTATGGTTTCATTGGCAAAAACATCTGAGGTGGCAGGAGTAAAGAAAGGAAGAAAAATGAAGGAAGGATAGCTGTTAGTATCAGTGGGTAGAAAAAGAAGTAAAAGGAAAGAGAAAGAAGAGAGAAAGTGACTACAAGAAAAATTTGGGAAAAAGCTCATAGGTAGATGTAAGTCTATGAAATACTTCTAATTTACTTTGTTACCTGACTGCTTGTCTTTTAAAGCTGTTTTACACATTTCAATTCGGGCAGAGTGATAAGGAACATAGCGATCCTGTAGAGATCCCACTAGCACAACATTTTTGAAATAATGAAGCCCTGTGAAGAGAAAATACTGAATTATAATGCAATAATTAACAAGATTTAGAACTTATTAGGATCACATTAAATGACCCCCCCCATTCCCCAAATTTTATTAACTCAGTAGCACTAAGCTTATGGCTTTTTTTTTTTTAAGATTTTTATTGGGGAATTGGGGATGGGAACAGCGCTGGGGAATTGGGGGAAGGGGAACAGACAAGTTGCTATCCTTTTGTTCTTCAGTCTAGTTGTGGAGGACGTTGCTTCACTGG
>NW_017731763.1:399700-462845 GCF_001890085.2 Hipposideros armiger | reverse complement strand
TGAGCTGTTGTTCAGCATCTTAGCTGTGGAGGGCAGTGTCACTGGCCCTCATATGTGGGATCTGAACCGGGGCCCTCTGGAGTCCCAAGCCAGCTCTTAACCAATGCGCCACTCGGCTGGCCGTAAGCTTATGGCTTTTAAAATACCTGATGAATTATTTCTACAAATTTCTATATATTATATATAAATGGCCCCCCACCCCCACCCCAGCTTCATTGTATGTACAATAGTTTCTGTGCTGGTAAGAGGAATGTGTGTTTGCACTGACAGCAAAGACTGTGGTGTGATGGTATGGCGGGTAAGGGAGAAATTAGATATGGTGGTCTAAAATTCCATAGGAAATATTTCATGACATTGTTACTTTCCAAAGGATATTCCTCAATATTTAAGAATATTTCCCCAAGAAACATATTATACTCTTCCATAAAAACAAACAAAACACCCTATATGAATTCTTTTAAAGCTGACTTTTTACTTTTAAGTTTTCACTTGACTCTTGCCTAATATTGTTCATATTTTCTCCTTATTTGAGTATGTCAAGAGGGTATCTGCTTTGATTTTTTTTTAGTAATAATAACGGGTTTCATGATCCATCCACAGACTTACCAGGTCTCTTTCATTTTTTATTAAACTGGTGATTTAGAGCTTGTGACCTTGGGATACTTTGCTAATTAACTCATTTAAGTACTGAAACTATGTTCGTGACTACTTTAGACCAGTAATGTTCTAATTTTACTATTTGGTTCAGACTCATAAATAAAAAGTAAAAATTTTATGTATTAAATAAGATACAAATCAATAATGGCAATAAGTTATAATTGGGTGTGTAGTGCATAACTCATCTCTGAAATGTTCCCAAGTAAAATTTTGATACTTTTTGCTCACTGAAATTCAGATCCTTAGAGACAGGCCAATTGTGGGGACTACTGTGGATCCAGAATACAGGAAGCCTTTGTAGACACTCTCTTTCTCCCTTGGAACTTAAGGATCCTACTAACGAGAACAGTGTAGACCCACACACAATCAGGTGAGACTGTACACACCCTTTATGCCAAATATAAGGTCGTCTTCCCTATTTCCCAAAGAGAAGAGACCATTTTGAGGCAATTTAAATATATAAAATTCTAGGAACATAAGTGAAATAAATGTTTATAATAGGAATTAATTCAATTATACAAACATTTAAAAACATATTTTAGAAAGATATTCATTAAGAAAAACTGATTTTTCTCCCCCTTCATTTTCACATTTCATGAGACAAATTCATTCTACTTTCGGCTTCATTTGACAGCATCTTCATCAGCATTAGGGCTACTTTGGGAATCATCTATGCGTCCTAGAGCAAAAGGCTTTAAACTGGTATACATTTACCCCAGGGGTAATTTGAAGCTCTCCTTAGTGTAGGCAGGCATGCAAAGCTTTAAGAAAACTGACTTCCAGAGCCCAATTTCCGTATGAGTGCTTTTCTAAAAAATGACTTGTCCTTCTCCCACTTCACAAGAGAAAGACATCTCTCCAGTCTATTTCAGAGCTTATTATGGTGCATATCCCTGGGCTATAAAAGTGTCTGGGGAACCAAATTATGGATGAAATCTTAACTTTTTCTGACAAAAAGTAAGTTTGATTTGACTTATTTGAAAATAAGAAATGGCTTTGCCAATTAGAAATTAGATTTTATGGCACACATTTTCTATTAATTGAATTGAATGAACTAAATCTATAACTCTTAATTGAATGAGTTTAGTCTTTATATTTTTATGAAGATATAATTACAGTAAACGTATACTACCTGATATGCCAAAAAACATCTTTTGCAACTAATTAAAATTATAGAAAATATTTTTAAGCATCATCCTAACATTATATAAAGGGGTACAAATTTTTCAAAATTCTCTTAAGTGGTAAGCAAGCAAGCCAAAACTATGAACACAACTGTCCTACTGTACATCACCTTCACTCCCAAGTTGTTAGGTACTGTACTTTTTTACTCTTAGGTATGATGCTTTTACTGACATTTTATCTCAAGCTGCATGAAACCAGTCATATAACAGCACGATTAGCTTTTTCATCTATCTAAAGGGTACCTATTTGTGTTCTCCATAAAGAGCTACCATATTGCATAAGTCCAGGGATGGCATTCATATTGCAGTGTGCATGACTAACACTCCTTGGAGCTGTGATTTGCACAGCCTGTGGCACCCTTGCTCAAAAATGTTCATTTCTGTACTTTCCTAAATGACTATTTTTCCTCAAGTCACCAACATCTCCTATTCCCTCTTCACTCTTAGCTTATGTCCTTGCTTCCTATTTCACAGAGAATATAGAAGAATCAGGAGAGAACTTCCACATACTCTCATCTTAAAAGACACCTGCCTACCATACCTGTACTTTCACGTTCTGCCTTCACTCCTGCTCCTTCTGATGAGCTGTTCATGCTCCCACCTCAGGCCAGCCCTTGTACTTGTATGGTAGGTCCTATCCCTCCTGCCTATTTAAGGACCTGGCTCTAGCAGTTGTCCCACCCCTCTCTTGCATCATCAATTTTCTCTTTTGTACAGATCAGTCTTATCAGTATGCAAAACACTATACTATCTCCCATTTAAAAAAAATAATCAATCAGTCCTTGGACCTTATACTCCTCTACAATAATCCCCTCTCCCTGCCATTTCTTGGCACTGCCTTATTTCTATAGTTATAAGAATAGGCATTACATTGAAAAATTATATTAAATATATTTTTCAAAATAATAGCTCTTTGCAGAGATTGATATACTTCTATAGAGAAACGACACTCAGGTTGAGAATCACTGCTTTAGATGAAATCCTTGAGAGAAGTGTCTATGTCTCCACAGGTTCAGGCTTCTCAGTAGAATGAAAGTATGCAAAATCAACAAAGAGTAGATGAGGGGGTTTCTAAGATACCCTTTAATTCTCAGATTCCATGATGATGAAATAAATAAAATCAAAGACCATGACACTGATAAAAATATATAGTCATATTTCTAAATGTGATTCCTAAGATAGTACTGTACTTTAAAATGCATTCTAAATTTAGTAGTCTATTTGAATAATAGTTTTTCAACAATAAATTAATACTAATATTGTACTTCTGCATAGGTTTGCTTTTTGTGTTAGCCAAGAACCAAGTTGGTTAGATAGACTGTGACTCTTCGAATTTTTTGGTTTCAATTCCTTGTCCAGCAGTGTTGGCTAGAGAGGGTAGAAACTCAAAAGTGAAACATGGTAGGCCCAGAGACACAACGGAAATTATGGACGTACTTCATATGAGTTGAAGTCCAGATAATAAAAAATGTCTGAAGTCTTCATTTTGGGAAGCCTCTGTATTTGAGGTTCCTCTTCTCTGCATCTACATTGATTCTAGCAGCTTAAAGATGACCTAGTTAACCGGCCTTAGGGTTAGTTCTTCATTCAGCCCCTGAAGTAGCTCATTCTTGGTTCAAAAGTTCTAACTTGGGAAAGTAACAAGATTTCCCCATCGACAGAATGAGATACTTAGACTAGAAAAATTTCTAAATATTTAGTTAACTTTCAGGATTACCAAGAAAAAGATTAAAGTAAATCTTCAATATTTTTCTGTATAGTAACATGATTTATTTATGAACATTGTAAGTGGTAATTTTCATCTTCATTATCTTAGTCTTCCTGATACTTTTGGTGACTAATCTTTTCTGAAGTTTTAATGTTTTAAGGCAATTAATAGTCACTCATTTTTTATTTACTCTCTGGCATTGGCTAAAGCAGTGGTTCGAAACTGGTGGTTTTGCACCCTGAGAGACATTTAGCAGTGTCTGGAGATATTTTTGTTGTCACACTGGGGTTTGTGGTTTGTGAGGGTACGGAGGGGTGTGTGTGCTACTGACATTTTGTAAGTAGAGGCCAGGGATGCTAAATATCCTACAATGCACTAGATAACCCCTGACAACAAAGAATTATCTAACCCAGAATGTCAATAGTGTTGAGGTTGAGAAAACCTGTGTTTTTAAAATTGACATATTCTATGAAATATTAAACTAGTCTTCTTTTTATTCATCAATTTTAAACCTTATATTTGAAAGAATTTGCTTCCTAAAATAATGTTAACTGATGCTGATTCTTTCCCACAATTTCAGAAACAAAATAAAAATGTTATTTACAAATCAAGTGATAGCTATTATTAAACACCTCTGTAATCTGCTGGAAGAAAAGATTATCTTGTGCCATAGTAACACAGCAAGGGATTTCTTTAACTGTTATATTTTTTACGTGTGGCTTTTTTTTTCAGCCTACGCCATCGCTGGTGACTCATGGCAGCCCAGCTCCAGGTTGAGCTGTTGTTCAGCATCTTAGCTGCGGAGGGCAGTGTCACTGGCCCTCATATGTGGGATCCGAACCGGGGCCCTCTGGTGTCCCAAACCAGTTCTTAACCATCGCATCACTCGGCCGGCCCTAACTGTTATATTTTATTTGTCAGAATTCAACAGCTGGTAAAGAGATTCTAAGCAGATGTTTTTTGGAAGATCCTAAAATAGAATATTATGTTTTGGAAGTTTCAACAATAAATAGATTCTTATTTGACTAAGAGGTCTGACAATTAAGCTCACGAACTTGTTGCAATGATGTTGCTAACCTGTTTTGATATCACAGGGATTATTCATTATGAATTTTAAAATCAATTAATGAATATTCGTTGCTATTTAAAACTGAAATTAGAAATTACTTCTAAAGTTCTGGAAAATATACATTAATGGTTTAACATAACATGGCTTGAACCGTGCACAAGTGCTTACTGGTTCTATGACCTGTGGCAAGTCATTCAACCTCTCTATGCTTCAGTGTCCTCATCTGCAAAATGGAGGCAATAATAGTCTTGCTTCATAAAGTTAAATCAGTCAATGTGTATAAAATGCTTAGGTGGTACCTCAAATATAGTAAGTGTCATATGTGTGTCAGCTATTACTTATTCCTATATTTTAGTATTATTTAATGATTAGTCATGATTATTAGAAAATATTCTAATAATATTCAAATAATATTATTTCATGTTATTTTCCAATCATAATATTAATTCAATTTAGGTGTATACTAATAAACTTGTATCTGCATACAAGTAGAAATCTTAAAACATAAAAACAATTTTAATAAGTTATTTGAGTACTTTTTTATAGCTAGTAATATTGACATTTAGATGCTTGTTTTTAAACAGTTCTGTTAACATATCTCCTAAAATAGATAGACTCATGTTATTCTGAAAGCAAATTTCTACAATCTAAAACACTAATATTATTTTAGTTCAGGTACTTCTTCACTTAGAGCTATTTTTACCATCTAACATTTACTGAGTTCCATGCTATTCAGAATGGTAATCGTTTATAATTAATCTTTAATAGTCTTGTGAAGAAGGTATTATTATTCCCATTTTACCAATGAAGAAACTGAAGCTTATTTATTAAGTAAACTAGTCAGTGTTTCAGCTAGAACTAAATATCTACGTGTACCTTCAAAGTTTGGCTCCTAAAAGCACTGTTAGACTGGTACAACCAGAGGGGAGGTGAGAGTATTGCCACACATTATAAGGCAAATAATAAATTAATAACTTATAAGCAAGTCTTAAATTTTACTTTTTAAAATGCAGTATTAATAGACCCCAGGGAACATTTAATTAGGTTTTGCCTTTCATCTATTTCTTAATTCACCAGGAGCAGTGGTACAAACTCCATAGCAACATACAATGGTTCTAGTTGGTGTCAGTAAGTTTTTCTCACATGAAAATGATACGCTATATTTGATTTTGTAGGAATATCTTATAGTTTTATTAATCAAGTATATATTCCTGTGCACTATAAGTAACTTACTGTTTTCTTTGCACCTTTAGAAACAATATCATAAAACTCAAATCTTTAAAAGAACTATTCTTTTACTGATTCTAGTAGTAGATAATACATGAAATTACTATTCCCAAATCTCTTTATCATATTAATAACATTTAAAGCAGAATCCTGGAAAGGCTAAAACAGGACTCAAATTAAGTGGACTGTATTCAACTATTAAATCTGTCTAGTGTTCATATCAAACGTTTCAAGAGCAGGATGGAGGACATGGATGATAGGAATGAAGATAAACAATAGATTTAAAAGGCCGGGGCTTAAGTATACTAGTTCAAGTTACTTTATACTTGGAACTATCAGTCACCAAATATATGGATTTGATTTTCAGTATACTATACAATATTTGACCTGCTTTTGGATATTGAAAATAATATAAGAAAGATCACTCATTGATTCAATGGATTTATACTAAACACCTACTAGCAGGAACTGAGTGTGTATGTGAGGGTGTGGGGGAGGGGGTAGGAAAGGGCTGTCACAACAAATCATACTTAAGGAAAAAAGGATAAAATATTAGTAACATATTGAGGACAGGGCATTTAAATATACAGACGCAAATCTGCGTCACGGGTCCACAATGTGTTAAAAATGACTCACATGAGGTAAACTATAATGGGTATGGTAAAAAGGTTCATATATAACGCTAACATGAATTCAGGGATAATATTAACAATCTTGGGATGTGGGACACAAAGAAATGGGGTCATTCAAAGGTGACACTGAAGTGTTTCAAACCAAGTAATTTAGAGGCTAAACTACCATTTAAAAAAGGGATGAAAAAGGAGGTAGCAGAAGAAGACAATCTGTTCAGTATTAAACATATTTAGTTTGACATGTAAATAGAGATGTCTAGCAGGCAAATGAGGGTTGGAATTCATGCATGAAGTCAGTCCTGGAGATATAAGATTTGGGATATAAAGGCAGACTCATATACTTAATACTCTGAGAGCAGAGAATTCAATCAGAGCATCAGGAAAAGCTTTTGATAGTAGGTGGTGCTTTGAGTTTAACTTTTTAAGATGGAGAGAATTAGTTCTAAAAGGATGGGTAAACACATCAGAATGGTGGTAGAAAAAGCATGGATGAATGCAAGAAAGCATAAAACATGTGTGGCATGACTAAAGCAAAGGATATGTATGTGGGAGGAGTAGGGTATGAAGCAAGTAAAAGAATCAGGAACCAGATTAAAAAGGGCTTGATGCTGTAAGCCATGGAATCTAAACTTAATCTTAAAAGCTATAAGGTACCATGAAAGATTATCAAACAGGAGCAATATGGTCTAACTTAATTTTTAGAGGATCATTGTATCTGATGAGGAAGTGAGATTGGAGAGAAGAGGCCATACAGAAGGTAGGGTAACTAACTTGGAGACCATAGCAATAATCTAAGTGAAAATGATGAAGGCTGAACTAGGGCAGTGGCAAAGAAAATAGAAACTGCCATTAACTACTAAGAAAGCTGAATGGTTCAGGGCTTGATAACTCAGTAGATGTGAGGGGAGAGTAATCAAGAAGAGTCTAGGACAACTTCTAAGTTTCTGGCTGGATAGATGGGGTGCCATTCCTGTAGTTGTATAATCCAGAGAACTAAATATGAGTGGAAAGAGGAGGTGCCTGGAAACATTGCATTTGAGGTACCCATGAGACATCTTAGTGAATATATTTGGTAGGCAGCTAGGCATGTAGGTCTGGAGCATAGCACAGAGGACTGAGCTCTTTCTTAGAGGTACATATCTGAAGTTACTAATGGTGAAGATAGAAATGGAATAATGCTATCAAAGAAGAATGTACAGAGAAGGGCAGGCGACAGAGGCTGGAGCCCAAGAACACCTACATTTAAGGGGAAAGAAAAGAAAAGAAGCCTGTGTAGGAAGTAGAGAGCCAAGACGAAAGAAAACCAGGAGAGGCTGATGTTACAGAATTGGAGGGAGAAAAGTATTTTAAGAAGGAGGGGGTTTTCATTAATTTATATATTGTTTATGGCTATTTTTGTGCTACAGTGGTATTATGGAGCAGTTGCAACAGAGATTATATGGCCCACAAAGCCAAAATATTTACTATCTGGCCTTTTAGAGAAAAAGTTTGCCAAGCTCTGCTGTACAGAGAGGAGCGGAAAGATGAGGGTTGGGTGGGGTAATATCTGGTTTTCAATTATGTCTGTACTTTTAGAAGGAAGTAGAAATAACATTCTTTGAAAAAAATAAAGAGGAAAGCAATCTGTTCCCCTCAAATAGAGATTTCAAAGGACACAGTGGACAGAATGTACTGGGAAGACATTGGTCTGAGGATGAGTCAGGGAGATATAGTAAGGTCAAAGGTGAGTAAGGTAATTTATAGTGTGAGAATGGCAAAGAAGCAGTTGAGGGCTTCAGGCTGTAAAAGCTTAGAAAATACATGCACGATGTGGAACACTGTACATAATCAGCTAATGAAAGACAAATAACAAGACGTCCAGTGCGGAGAATTTGTAGAAGGAATACATATTAATAGTTTAGTTTCTGACATTTTCCAGAAATACTTGATAGACTTAGAATAGGAAAAAAGTGTCAGTTTAAAACAAAGATGAAGATTGGGGAAGGGGCAGCTAGAAAAACAGGCGGGCTAGGACATGCAGAGGCCTCGTTCAAAAACTGACTAACTTATAATTGGTATGAATTATAAATGCTAAAAATTTTAGGATGATTTCAAAGAAGCTGTGCAGCTCCTAAAATCATGAAAAATTAAACCATGCTATCAATTGCTTAGTTTTAATTGTAAGTCTGCTATTTCATTACTAAGAAATTACAATCAACTAATACCTTTTTAATCACCAGAAAGACATGTTGATAATTTATTTGCTAAAGGTTTATTTTTAAAAGGTTTTCAAAACTGTTACTATATACTTACCTGCTTTATTACTAAGCTTGTATAAGAAAGTCTGGCGAGGGTCTGAATGATCTCGACATGTCAACTGCAAAAGAGAACCTGATTTTTTCCATTTTTGCATAAACCACAGACCTAAAGAGTTATAAACCATATGTAAGTATAACTGAAAATATATGGTAACATACGCCAAGATTATTAATTTTAATATATATTTCATTTCAAAAAAGATATCCCCCAAATTAGCATGTGTTGGCTAATATATTTGCAAAATATTTCCATTTTCTGATGATATAAACATACACCTACATATATAAGTGAACTATGGGTTAATCGTGGTTGATAAGAGGGCTTGCTATTTCTCTCTCAATCAGTAATAAAATAAACAATGGTCTATAAAGAACAAATTTGGGAGAAGTGTACCTTCAGGTATATTTGCTCAAATTATAAAGAAGCAGAGGGGGATAAAACTTCCAACACAGTAGTAGATCCAAATGCCTAAGCATAGAGTCTTGAGACTATAAATAGTAACAGTTAAGTTAATGGTAGACTAATTGTATAAGGACCAACTCTTAGAATGAGCAATTGGTTAGTGTTTTCTAGTAATAGCTGACTATAACTTAACTTTCATATTTAATTGTATTTCTTTATATTATCAGTTACCCATATTTATAATAAATGCATCTTCCCCTTATGTGAGACCCTAATCACTCTGGAACTAATTTTAAAGATTGTGGAATATTTATTTCCATTTATGGTGCTTCTAATATTACAGATGGGAACAGGTGAAGAAAAGAGGAATAACAACCCTTTAATTGATTAAATTTGATCATTGTAAGCCTATCTGAGGAAAACTTTAGTGAAGAGAGAAATTCGAGGGACTATATCTTATTCCTACTGGGTTCTATCATTATTTACGGATTTCATTTTTCTCATGTCCTCGTTTTGAAACTAAAAACCTAGAACCACCTATATTTTGAAAACAACCATTTGATACAAAGGAAAATGGTTTTGTTTCTTTATCAGGCAAAGAAGTGGAAGAGAAAATGGAAATAAGAGTTTCAAGACTCATTGAAATCTAATTTATTCTCTCAATGGGAATCAATTGGCTAAAATATAAAAACCATTTTAAAAATCTAAGGACAAACCAAGCCAAATAAAAGGCAAATCAAGAATCAAGATCTTTCTTAGTGAGAACATTTATTCTAATCAAAATTGGGCTGTTTAATTTAAATTCTTCAAAAATTTTAGAATTTATTTCCTCATAACATCCTTTTATAGTTATCAACCCAAAATCTGAGTTTGAAAAGTTAAAAGTCACACTATATAAAATATTTTATAACATTATAATAGATTAAATACAGACATTGATTTATTATCTGTTCAACTAACAGAACAGAATGGCCAATTTATAAGATGAACACTTACTGAAAGTATTTACACAGTTCAATGAAAAAAAGAAGAAAATGCGCGTGCCTTTTGACAAATATCCCACTATAATAATATTCATTTTCTGAAATGAGTTATCAGCTTATTTTATGTGCATGACAAAATAGAAAAATAGCTACATCTTTTGTTTCATGAAATTCCAAGTATATGACAAGTTGGCTCTAAAGTAAACACCAGAAAATATTAAATTTGTACTTAAATTTTCTCCCTATATTTTTTATACTGAACAATAAAACTTTTTACCTGTATTAACAAGAGCACTGCTATTGTAGAGTGTACCAAGGTGAGGTCCAGAAAGAGATAGAAAGGTATGAAGTTTGTTGAGGTAATATTTAAACCTTGGCCTTGTAAGCACTGAACGGATTATTAAATTGCCCAATGAATGTCCAATAAAGCTTCAAGAGAAAAAAAAAAGACATTTCTCCTATAGGATTAGTTTTAAAAACAAATTTCAAAGCTGATATCACTATACATTAATGTGAAATACTAAGAATTTAAAAATTTCTAATATGTTTTAAAATTATGGTTTGATAATATAGTAGAAAATTCCTATTATAGAATTTAAATGCCTACTCTATAGATACAAGACATTACTTATCAGAAAGCGTTTATCCATAGCTTGTGCCTGTTTAGAAATAAATACATTTAAAAAGTAATAATACATTGACTAGATGATAAATTTGCCCCCTTAGGCACACACAATTATTTTCTTAAGTCATGATTTAAAACAAAATAATGAAATTGTACATATAAAGGATGACTTCAAGAAATTATATACCCGTTTCCCTTATTCTCTGGTCCACACTCAAAAGTAGCAAACTTCTTAGACAAAAGTACTTTCATGGCACAGATCAAATGTGTATTTTCCTACTATAAGTCTAAGGTTATACCAAAAGAATAACTAATATTTATAAAGCACTTCACCTTCATTAAGGAAGTTTAAATCAAAAGAACCCTTTTGCTTAGCATTATTTTATAAAAGACGGTATATGAATCCCTGGGGACAATGAACTGAAGAGAGCTTGAAAGCTGTTGTAACACTGACTTACACATATAACTAGTCAGAAGCTCAGGACAAACTTCCCTCCCAAACTGAAGCTCTTAAAGCTGTGGGGTGAGAGTTATGATGGTAATTAACAGTCCTCAATCAACCAGACCTGGCTTTTGGATAATGGTTTGTTTTAACTGACAGTCTCAACTGTAAGAGGGCATACTTTTTGTGGATGAATGAAAAAACTGAAATAATGTATTACTTTCTCATCATAAATGAATAAAAGGAATACAAGATCACTATAGAAAATTCAGTAAAGAAACAGCATTTTAAATTCTATAAATGAAGAGATTAATTAGAACAAGAAAATAATCTCTCCTCCCCTCAATAAACTTGTATTTCCCCCCATATTTTAACAGAAATATGTTTTTAAAAAGTGATTTCAAATACAAATCTGCTTATCTCTTTTCTTAGTCCCTACTCTATACTTTAGAATGGAAACAAACGCTAAAAAAGTCTATATATAGAATAGAGTCAGCTTCTTCTAAACTAGATGGGATATGCAAGTAGTCAGCTTATTCTATTCTTTTTAGGCAGGAATATTAATTAGTTTTGACTTTTTATTTAATTCATAATGGATTAGAAGAAACAAATACTTTTCTCTCTCATGTCTATCCACAGTGTCTGACTAAATAATGAGTTTATTTTGATCATCATCTCTTGCTTGTGGAAAACTGACTCACAAAGTATAGTCTGTGAAAATATTTTTATTGTTTCTTTTTTAATATATGAGTATATCCATTTCCTTATAACCTTTCTTTTTGTTAACAGCTTTTTGATATATAATTCATATATGACATAATTCATCCATTTAAAGCGTACAATTCAATGGTTTTTAGTGCATTCAGAGTTGTGCAACCACTACTACAAAAAATTTTATAACATTTCACTACCTCAAAAAGAAGTCCTGTACACTTTAGCTATCAGCCCCCTCCCATCTCCCACTTTCCCCAGCTCTAAGCAATCACTAATAGACTTATGTCTATACCTTTGCTAATTCTGTACAATTTATATAAATTGAATCATGTAATATGTGGTCTTTCCCAAAATCTTTTAATTTTTTTCTCTGTAAGTTAATTTGAGTTGTGGTCTCATATATTTCAGAACAAGACAACAAAACTATCACAAATTCTATTTAGTTTTTCTGTAATTCATAGATATATAAAAATAGTTGTGTAATATTATAGAAGTTACCTTATTTTTGAGACTGTTAGACTATATATCTGAATATATTGTATTATCTCATCTAGAAGGCGATCAGTCATGCTATCAAAATCAGCAAAAGTATCATTCTAAACAAAAGCAAAACAGACACATTATGTACTGAATTTGTACAATCACATGAAAAACGAATATAAACATTATTTTTAACTTAGGCATTGAAACTATGGTTAAGACCAGTGTTTTGTTTTTTTTTAAGAGAAGTTAGTGAATGTAATAGTCATTGTATTAAAATGAGCAAAAAGAGTGAGTTTCTAGGAGAAAAAAGGTTCATTGTTCTTAATAACACTTACTTCACTTCACTTTGTTGTTTGTTAGCCCACTACCAACATTTAACATAAGGTTATTTATAATGGTTTAATGAATGAAATATTTTCATAGATGTGAAATTCTAGAAATTTTGCTCATGCGAAGAGCTTATAAATTGAACTGTAAATGATTTCTAATTCCTTGGGATATGTATGAATGGTACATTTTATAGAAATCAGAAAAATTATTTCTTCTACTACAGGCATTTTGTAGTAAGCAAATCATAGGTAGTAACTAGTACAAAAATGTTTGCTTCCACTGAAAATACTGCGATATTGTACCTGATTTCTCTCAGACATAAGAAAATCAATTCTTCCCCCGGGTAGTCCAAGCTCAATATAAGTTTTTACTAATCGCAGATCTGCACTGTTACCTAGAAAATGAAGAAAATGAAAAATTATGTCTAAAGGATGAGATAAAGTAAAAGGTATAAAGTGCATCATCATATATTTTTGTAGTTCTTAAAGACAAGTATATGGTCTATACCAATTTTGAATAGACAATCCAGCCTGAAATAAGAGTCCTCAATTTTTATTGCAAAGCTATTTCCATTAGTCAGACAATGTTGTTCAACAATTTTGCTTCTTAGGAGGTTTTGGTCACACTGCTGCTTACTTTCCCACCTAAAGGTGTATTTGTTTAACTGGTAGCGCTCACTTAGGTAAGTGCTTACAAGAGTAGTTGTGAATGACTGACTAAAGTACTCCTTACCATCACTACTCTAGATGATAATTTAACAAACCTTGAATGCATTTTAGATTTAGATTTAATCTGATGACATTCCTTTTGTGGTACTGGTATATGTGTATGGAAATAAAAATCCCATTTAAATAAACTAGGATAGTTTACTACCTTAGAAGATATCTAGAAATATAAACTATTTATAACCTCTTTGGTATAATTAGGAATATAAACACGTCATTATCAATTGTTAAATTTTTATTTTACCCTTTCAATATTTATATCTTTTAGATATTTCATGCACTGATATAACTTTTATTTCTGATTTTAAAAGGAACACCTCTAGTATTTCACTTTTAAGCATATGTTTTCCATTGGCTGGGACTGTATATGCTTAATCATATTAATGAATTAGGACTAGTGCTAACTAAGGCTTAAAGTTTGGTGCTTAATTGTTATAATTGGGAATGAATACTGAATTTTTTAAAATAGTTTATTTCTTGATTTGCTGATGTACTACATTTTATTAATAAATTTCTTTATATTTACTTATGTTTGCATTCTGGGAATTAAATACTATTTGCTAAAGCATTCTTTGGACATTTTAAAAATTAATTAATTAATTTCTGCAATATTGCGACAGTTTTAAGTCTATTTATGTTAAACTGACTTACTGTTTTTTTGGGTATGGGTGTGGTATATTTTTCCTACTTGGAAACAAGGTTAGGTTAACTTCAAGGAACAAAATGGGCTGCACTCAGTCTTTTTTTCCTATTATTCTGCAACAATTTATATAACGTAGGGATAATGTGTTTCTTGAAAATTGCAAAGATGAATGTGCCAGAGGTTTTACTGGGCCAAGAAATCCTTCTTGGGGGATAATTCTTTGAAAATTTTATTATTGGGGTGGAAGAGGTTAGTACTGAAGGTATTTTATTTCTTGAGTCAGGTTTGTTGTTTTTTTTTTTTAAAGAAAAATCTCCAATTTCATGAGCATTTATTAGCTCAGACCTGTGTTTAGTATTTTTATAATCCATAAATCTTTTTCAATTTGTTCTTACAGAATAACATCTTAATACAGTAATACCCCACTAATCTAAACATATTTGGCATTTTCTAATATAATTCCTATCAAGAAAATAAGTCTGTTAAGTAACCCAAATAGCTGTCATCTATAGCAAAAACCATAGCACTAAAGCCAGGTATTTAGAATTTAAGTTATACCCTAATTAATCAGTGAATCCTTAATTTTTAGGTATCGATTTTTCGAATCCATAAGGTTTAAAGCCTCAAGCTAAAAGGGAAGTAGGAAGACTATCAAAGGGAGACAAAATGATTGCCATGAGGTGACAGCTGAACAAAAACACAGTGAGAGAGAAGACAGAAAAATCCAAAGTTAAAATAAATAACATGTTGGCACATGGATGTCAATTCTATGGAAAATTTACTTAAAAGAAAATCTAACATTATGCTTAGCAAAATTAAGCATATTCCTGTTTTAGAATGTATTTAAGATTCAATTAGTTTAAGCAATTTAAAAATCTTCTTTTCAGTTTAAAGGTTAAATAAAACTAAATGAGATCTATTAAGGAAAAGAAAACAATTGAGTTGCTTTGGGTTACATCAGATGTTTCATACCATCTAAACCATGCACACAGACAATGAGATGAACACCATCTTCAGAGCCGTCCTCTTCTTCCATGCTGAAATAAGGTACTGAGGACGCCAGCAGAGGAACATCACTGTACATGAACCCAGGGAGTTTTAGTTGCTTCAATTCTTCTTTTGCCTGAAGAAAGCTGAAGGAAGGAAACTGAATATTATAAAAGATACTCTTTACAAAGTAATACATTCAGTTTTTAGAACCAAAAAGACAATCTGCTGAATTTATGGACTTTCAGAGAAAAGGAAACCCAGAAATATTTGATTTTAAAGTAATCAAAATATGTGGGATCACCTAAACGATTTAGAAATATGAGAGTAATTTTCTTTACTATTTTTAATACATAGTCTGATTAAATAGGGTGAACATTTAAAACCTGAAATCACTTTAAACATATTCTTTTAAATCTGAAATCCACTAATAAAATATTTAGAGTGGAGTTACGCTTTATACAAAGTTTTACATTGTATGCATAGAAAAGCTGGGAGAAGTGCTGGAAAGATGACTATCTGATGCTTATCCTGTAATCATATCTTGTCCTCTCTGCAACTTTTTAATCTTACACAAACAGAAGGGAGGGAGCTGTTCTATAAAGCGTAACAGTGAGAATGGTAGTTACAGTATTTAGTAGATTGTTATTTGTATTTTTTTGAATTGGTATTCTAAAAATAGCAACAAGAAGAACCAAGAAGGGGATGTGACTAAATATAATTGGCAGCAGACACTCATTTGGAATGAGGGATTAATCAACTCAGCAATTGCAAAGATAAAAAATGTTAACTATTATAATATTATATCATTTGGATGGATAAAAGTGAAATTAAAAGAAGCTACACTAAACTAAGTAGGATACACTGGGTGAAACACATAGACCATTGTTTTGATTAATGACTCAGGAACAGCTGAGGTACCCAGAAGGTGGTAATTCTTTAATAGGTTGTTATCACCTCACTGGTTTCACTAGCTTTAGGCACTATGGATCTTAATTAAGTGTATGAATCAGAATAATTTGGGAACTTTAAAAATCTACTGTAGATATGACCAGACCTTTCACTCCAGGGATTATAACTCCATCTGGGGTGAGGTAGTAGAATATTTTGAGAACCAGTATCAGGCTAGTAAAACTATGTCATCTTCAAATTTTTCTGGATTTTTTACAGGTCCATGAAATCTCAATTCTGGAAACCACTGATTTAGCTGAGGCAATCTGAGTCAGGTAGGTTTAGAAAGTTTCTACTAACCTCTTATTCATTATTTAATATTGTCCTTATTTGCTAGATGGACTTATAAAACTTAACTTTTGTCTGGGAGTTAATGGGGGAGAAATAAGGTACTAACGAAAAAAGGGTTTTAACCTCAATTATTCCATATTTCTAACATAAAACTACCAATGGAAAATTTGTATCAGGAATGTCTAGTTTATAGAACAGGACAATCATACAGGATACTACAGATCTGTCAAATTGTGTAATGAGTTCTTTTCTCCATTTTAGATAGTTACTCAAAGAATCACAAACCAGAGTACATGAAATATATGTTACCAGAGAAACAAATGAATAAGTAAATAAATTTCTTTACATGTATTTAGTAGCGCATGCTATTGCGCTCCATTACTTACGCTTGTATTTGAGGTTTTGGTGCATTTTCATACCAGGAAACTGCTGAAGTGAAGTTGTAAGAAGTGCTGCTTGGCTGCTTTGTAATGGCATCAAATTTACTTTTAGTAGAATACTTAACACTACAAGGAGACTCTCGTGGTGCAGTTGGGAAGGACAAACAACCAGAAGTACAGACAGTAGGCATATTTATACCATCCCTCAGAAAGTCAGTGTTTATGTTTTCTGATTTTAGAAGTCTTTCTTCTTCTAGTGCATCTCTGTTTGTACAGTGAGCATTTACTGTTCCATCCAAAGCTGAATAATCTGTTTCTTCATAATACCCATTTTGAACCATTTGTTGATCCTGCTCTTCCTCCTCGTCCTCTTTATCCTGTTCCTGCTGAAGATTACTAATTCCTTTTTCAGAAGTTTCCTTCTGAGGGCTAACTGAATTGCTGTAGCTAATAGCATATGTGTCAGAAATATCCGTACTGCTTTGAGAGCCAAAATAATTTTCCACAAGCCCTTGTTTTACCATATCAGGACTGGCTGAAAAAGGATCACTTATACCTGGATGAGTTTCATTTTTAACTGTAGGGACTTCTGGATTTATTTGCTTGAGATCTAATGCATCACTATTTTTTCTTTTCACAGTTCTATCTTCACTAACTTCTGTATGAGTAGAAACGGAACTCGAAACACAAGGGGTGCCTAAACAAACAAGTTGAGAATTTAATGTAATTGCTGTCCCTGCGAAGTTATTAGATTTATCAGGACTCTGGGAGTCTTTACACATAGTGTCCAAGTTAGATTTGGAGCTGCAACTACTTTTCACATCACCGGAAGTATCTTCATCTGAAAAAACAAATTGCAAAGGATCTTTAGTGCTTGAATTTAAGGAATGTATTGCTATAGCTTCATTGTCCAAATGCCCTGAAAATATGACACTCTGCTGTTGCAAAACAATACTTGATTTTTTAGCATCATCACATTTTGGCAAATCAATTGTTCCTAGAGTTGATAATCTAGTTTTGCTATTGCTTGGGTGGCATTCAGGTATAAGAGATTTCTTAGAATTTTCATCAGGTGACAGTTCATCATCAGAAGGCAGCGAGTTTATGGATGTTAGAGATGACTGTATTTCACTTAAAGCACTTGTACTCTCAGTACAATGACTTCCTAACGAAAATTTTATATTACAATCAGGTTTCATCAAAAGCTGAGGAAATAATCTGTCATTATTGTAAGGACTTGGCCCTTGCACAGTTTCATACACTACATCAGGGTTTGGATGTGTTGCAAAAGAACTTGGTTCACTTTCAACACCTGAATCTGAAAATCTAGATGAGGCATATGTGGTATTAATATCTGGCAACTTAATTGTATCTCCACTTACTACAACATGGTATTCTTTTGTAGAAGAAGTAGGTTGATTACTTCTTAACTTAGCTAATGATTCTCCAACAGAATGATACTTTGCATCCTGCAAAGCTTCCTTTTCAAGTGTTAGTTCTATAGATTTAGATTTACCATTAGATTCTAAGGACTCAAAGTTGGGTAGCTGTAAACTATCCACAAGTATTTCATCTTGTTGAAGCTCTGTCCAAGGTCCTATTTTAACAGTTATTTTCTCTCCACGGAAAGGATCTTTATTACAGGGCTTTACTTGAATTGTTCTAACGCCTGAAGATGGGATTGTTTGATGATCATGGCAATCGTCTGATGAACTTCTGGTGGCCACAATGTGTTCCACTTGTGTAATTTCACTATCGTCCTGGGAGATACCAAGTTTACCTGAAATGGACAAATTTGCACAAAGATTTAGGCTGCCAGAGTTCAAAGGATCAAACAGGTTTGGTTGCATATTTTCAATATCTGGAGACTTTTGTTCAGTTCTCTCTGTATTAGCTGGCAAATAGCTAGCTTCCTTTTGACTTGTCTGTCTGACGTAGGTCTTTGGGTCACAATTATATCCACACACTGTGGGATCCAGACCTTCTTTCTGACTATGTGAAGGATTGCCTTCAAAGCTTTTAAAGAGATCATTTGATGCTGTACTTTTCAAACATTTGTAGCCTACCAAAACCACAGAATCTTTAGAGTTCTGTTTTATTAATTTTTTTGTATTTTCAGGTTTCATTGTTTTCATGAGCTTAGTGACCTTAACCTTGGATTTATTTGATTCTTCATTCTTTCCTTTTAGAGATTTGGTGAGCTGCTTTTCACCTTCCGTATACCAAAAATTGGAGGCACCAGCAGGTCTGGCTTTCACCTCTGGGCTAGAAAGTCCAGCTATAGAGCTTTCTTCAGTCTCACATTTATCCATTTTACTGGACTCTGATCTCTGAAGATTCTGAATTCCCATCCAGGGTGCATCTAAGTCTTTTATCCAAAGAAAAAAAGATTCAGGTTTAAAACAAGGCGTGAGAACTCATATGATTAAGTCTACTTTTTTTCTGACTATAACTTTCTAATATCCTCAAAAATAAATAAACTGGAGGGGAAAAATGTCCCCACATTAGGGAATGGTTTTATATATATTAGGAAGAATATACTGAAAATTACACACACAGCTTACATATTTTAGTTAGATTATACTTACCTTCAATAACTGAATCTAAATACCTATCTTCAAAGATTATAGGTAATGAATTGAGATCTCCATCTAATTCACTACATTCAATAGGTAGGGGTGGAAGAGAACTGCAGAAGGAAGTATTTTTGATAGCGGTGCACATCTGTAGATGACTCTGAGCACTGAAAAATATTTCTTAAGTCAGACTGTAATTTTTAAAAATTACACCCAATTCCACCTTATAGACTCTACCCATTCCCATTCCCCTCATCATTCCTATGCCCCTTCCTCAAGATGTAACCTCCTTATGAAAGAGCTCTTTGGTCAGAGATAAAAACTGGTAAGGTGAAAATTATGGTTTGCTGACAATAAATTAGTGGCTTATAAAATTATGGTTTGTGAATAAATTATTTAATTTCAATTATATTCTGCTATACTTTTAAAAGTTACTTCAAAGTGAGTTTTCTATGTTTAATGTCTGAATTTCCTAATTTGCTGAGAATAGCATATAGGAGAAATAGCAAAAGCTCAAGTGCCTACTAATCATTTGATGATAGTGTTGGGGAAAAAAATGTGTTCCATGGCTACTGCTATACTTAACACGTATCATACTTAACACATATCAAAATGTGTTAACAGCTATTTAAATTAACAGCTATTAAAAACAAAGTGCATAACTTTTTAGTATAAGAGTTTTTTAAAAAACATTTTCTCATGGAAAATTTCAAACAAATAAAAGTAAACAGAATAGTATAATAAATCCCATCACTCAGCTTCAACCATTAACATTTTGCCCTTCTTGTTTTATCTATACCTTCACTCACTACCTACCCCCACACTCTATTATTTATAGTTTGTTTTTTATGTAAATTCACAAGTATTGAAATATACAAATCTTAGCTGTACAATTTTGACAAATGGATACGTAATACAGAATATTTCCATCTACTCAAGAGAGTACGCTCATGTCTTTCCAGTCGAACTCCCAGCCCAAGTCAACAAGACAACCACTATTCCGCATTTGTTCACCTTAGTTCTGCCTGTTCCAGTAGAATCATGTTATATATTCTTTTATGTCTGACTTCTTTTGCTCAGCACAATGCTCTCAAATTATTATTATTTTTTAAATTTATTTTAAGCTGAGCCATCCTGCCACCTGTTGGCAGCTCAGTGGCTGCTCAGCTCGGGCCGGGAATTGAACCGCTGTTGCTCAGAGCTCAAACTCTTGAGCAAGCTTTTAGCCAACTGAGCCACTCGGCCAGCTCACAAATTATTCTTTAAAGTCAAAGAAAACTGATCTAAATATACTCAGTAGGAAAAAATGGAAGGCTTCTATTCTGGGTATTTTAACTGTAAATCATTTGTATAACAGAAGGCAAAGCCAGTCAGACTACTTATGAAAATCTGTAATACATAATAATGAATGTTAGAGATTCTGATGTGTGAAAATAAAGATACTACTAAATAGCCAAATAGAAGGTGGGACAGAGCTGTAAGAGACTTCCAAGGTTATAGCACATCTAATTCGGAGGGAGGGGTTAACAGTGCAATATGCTTCTTTACATAAGGTATGGGTCTTTCATGAAGTAATTTATAAGATTAAACCCAATTGGATTAAATGGAATTTCTGAATGGCAAAATCTCCTATTTTCTTCATTTTAAATATTGTATATTCTGTCACTGATAAATTCTGAGATAGGTATCTTATGTAAAAGGAAATAAAATCATTTTAATTTTGGATTTATGCTACTCACTGAAGTTCCTGGTATGCAATGGCAGCATCTCTCGGATGTTCAAAACAAAAGAATGCCTCAGAAAATCTGCGTACCTGAAAAATTCCAAAAGGGCGTATGAAAAACATGGCATATTTGAAAAACATCAATCAGGCATGGGATGGTGGGGAAAATAAACCCCCTCCATTAGGCCTTCCATAACCACCCCTGTGAGAATCAATCTCCCTCGTCAGGGAGATTGCCAGTGCACTATATTTTGGTACTGCATGAAATAAAAGAAACAACAGAATGTAGAGTGAGAAATTTAGGTTTATATCATAGGTCCACCATTTATCTTTCTTGAAGACAGGGACCTGTTTGTCTTATTCACCACAACAGCCCCAGTCCCATGAATAGCACCCAACACATGGGATAAATGACAGAATCAGCTAGTACTTTCACCATGCCATGTGCCAGGCATCCGAGTATATGCCATTTGAATTGACTGACTTGCTGGCACTGCGACTTTGGGCATTTCACCTTTGAGCCTTGGATGACTCATTTTCAAAATCTACTTAATACCTGTTTTACATATAAGGTTATTTTGAAGAACAAACAAGAAAAAAACAAACTATTTGATAGCAGTTTTAAACCTGGAAAGTGTATATACATATAAGCTGTTGTAATTGTCATTATAGCAGTCACCATATTTTTCCCTAAAATAATTGTATAAGTGAATTGTGTTCTCCCCAATGTGTGATGTCTTTAGAGTAGGAACTATATCTTGATGATTTTTGTTATCCCCCAAAACATTTATCTTGCTATGTTACAGAAGCAAGTACTTGATAAATACTGGCCGAATCTAATTAAATATTTCTGCCATCATATTTGTATTTAAGCCCTTTCATTTCTAATTATGCTAGGAAAGGCTTTGTAAGCTACTGGGGCAATATGAAGCAACAGTAAGGAGATGGAGAAGATGTTTCGTTTGAGGGCACAGAGAGAAGGGAGAAATTATTTTACATTTTGAAATTATACCTAAGATTCTTTTCTAAAGGGAAATATGATTTAAGGTTCTTTGGTTTTAAACATCCAATGAATTGACGATATATTTTACTCATTATCAAGATCTGACCAGTTGAATTTCTGACTTACTAAACTTGTTTCCCTAAGCTGATGGGTCTTCAGAGGAACAAATTAATGAGGGAGGTAGGGAGAGGAAGGCACAAGGCATCTATGAGAAGGATGCATCTTGTGTGTCTACTTTCAGATGTTGTCCAATTGCCTCTTCTTCCTCTCTAACACTAAGGAAAAGATGAGGGAAAATACCCGCCTGTCTATCTATCTATTAGAGTTGTTTTACCTGAGGGCTATGAAGTATGAAGAAATGCAGCCAGCCCTAAGTCATATGGATTCCTGAAGGTGCAGCTGGGCCTGCAAAACTGGCTAGTTGCTTTTCCTTCTCTCCCTACCATCCCTAATTCCTACAGTAGTTATCATTTCTTAACAACATCTTACCTATCAGGCTCTATGCTAAGCACTTTATTTCCATTCTTTGATTTATACCATATAAAAACTCTATGAAGTTGATATACCTTTATTTAATAAGTGAGGAAATGGGCTCAAAGAAATTAATTACCTGGCTAAGGTAACATAGCTAGTAAGTGATAAACCTGGGGTTCAAATAAAAATTTGAGAAATTCCAAATCCTGTGCTCAAAAACTTATCTCTGCCCTTCTGAATTAAGACTCCCTTTACAAGGAAATCTTTCCTTTCCTCTATGCATCCATACAAAGTTCTCTTTCTAAATTTACTCCTGCCATAATTTTTGTGCTGTGGCAATGCATAATAAATAAACCAATTAATTGCATTATGTGGCCATAACTAAAGTATGACTGCCACATGATAGCAGCTTAATTTGGGATAAAAGACATACATACATAAATTTACAAATTCAACCTTAGGATATGAATAATATATATAACGACAAGTGTGGCATTAACATAAAGATACTGAATAGATCAATAAGAAAAGAAATAAAAACATGTTCACAGGAAAAATTTGTATAAGAATGTTTATATTGTCTTTATTCATAGTAGCCAGAAAAAAGGAAAACAAAATCATCAATAGGACAAAAGATAAATGAACTCGGGTATACCATATAATGGAATACTACTCGGCAACAAAAAGGAATTACTGATAAATACAACAACATGGGTGAATCTAAAAAAATATATGTTCAGTGAAACAAGTCAGACACAGAAAGAGTACATATTGTATTAATGAGTCTATTTATATGGACTTTAAATATAGACAACATTAAAATATGGTGATAGAAATCAGAAGAGACTGCTTCTGGGGTGTGGGAATTTCTGAAGTAATGAAAATGTCCTATGAATTGACTGGAGTGCAAGTGAAAGGGGTGAACAGATTTGTCAAAACTCATTTGATTGTACACTTAAAATTTGTGCATTTCACTGGATTTAAACTTCACCTCAATAAAATAAAAATAAACCTTCGTTACTTGAAGATAAATACAATATATTCTAACAGCCGGTAGGCTGGCACAATTACATCCATGTTCTACTCCTCTTGTGTTCTTGCCCTTCTCTTGGCTGTGTAGTTTATAACATCTGTTGTGTTTCACTGACACTGGGAGGTGGTCTACTTGCCTGTCTCACTTTGATCAAGGACGAAAATGAATTGCTAAGTTTCCTAGATCATATAACCCCAGGATTATATGATCTTATTTGGATCTTATTGCAGGATCTTATTTCTCAAGAAGACTGCATTCAACTATGAACATCATCCTCACTTAGGTCAAGTGATTTGAGAATCACTTGAATCCATGTATAATGCTTTCACAGGAGATATTATCCCAAGTCATTTGTATAACACAAAGCTTTCTTTTTCATTAGTTTGGTAAGGGTATATTTGTGATCACCATAACATAACAACTTATTGTTTTGGTTTTTAGAGAATCTTTACGAAGTTGGTTTACATTGATATTCAACACTTGTCAGTGTAAAGTCCAATTCCCAGGAATAATGACTAAATGTGAGTATATATCTCTGATCCCCTTTTTTATTGGTTTTGTTAGGTAACCTCAAACAGCATCTAAAACACTATCACTGACTGAGGTATTTCAAGTTAATATGCCTTCGCTAAGTATTTTTCAGAGATAAATGCTTTAGTATCTGCACTCCCTAAGCATTTTATTTTGGCATGCTCTTTAAAGTCATTTAAGGAGACAGTTTCTTTCATTTGTCCCCATGTTTCACATTACCCTGTTTGACTTTATTTCCTGCTATCTTAAAGACAATAGATTTTTGCCTTTATTTTGTGTTCAAAATAAAGTTCAGAGAGCACTCAGTAACATGAAAATGCTTGTGAGAACTTAAATAAGAAGTAATTTTCTTTTTTGCAGGATAATTTTTTAAGAGGGAAAAAAAATCTCACCTTATATAAGTATATGTGCCAATATTAATTAAAGACATCAAAATTTATTCTATAAATAGCTTCAGGTACCATGGACATTTTAATATTAATTCTGATGCATGAACACGGGATATTTCTCCATCTGTGTGTGTCATCTTCAAATTTCTTTCATCAAAGTCTTGTATTTTTCGGTGTACAGATTGTTCAGCTCCTTGATTAAATTTATTCCTAAGTGTTTTATTGTTTTTGATGCTATTGTGAATATTGTTTTATTTCTTTTTCAGGTATTTCATTGTTAGTATATAAAATACAACTATTTTTTGTATGTTGATTTTGTATTCTACAACTTCACTTGAATGTCCTACAACTTTATTGAATTTACTAATTCCTACAGTTTTTTGGTTGAGTCTTTAGGAATTCTTATATATATAAATCATATGTGTATCATTTTCAACCAAAAACTATATTACTTCTTCCTTTCTGATTTGGATGACTTTTATTTCTTTTTCTTATCTGAGGTCTGACAATCAGGTTTATGAACTCATCCTAGAAAAAATGCTACATACCTCATTGCTGAATATCACTCCAGTCACCTTTGAAGTAACTCCCCTTGGGAAGCCATGCACCCACGCCAGTGCCTAGTCCACCCTTCAAAGCAATTTTGGAACTCTTTTTCTGGAATGGCCATCAGAGCTGTCGTCGTATTACCCTTGATGTCTTGAATGTCATCAAAATGTCTTCCTTTCAATTTGCCTTTATCTTCAGGTACCGAAAGAAGGCACTGGGGGCCAGATCAGGTGATTAGGGAGGATTTACTTGTTTACTGGCTAAAAACTCCTTCACAGTGCCGTGTGAGCTGGTGCTTTGTTGTGATGCAAGAGCCATGAATTGTTGGCAAAAAGTTCAGGTCATCTAACTTTTTCACGCAGTCTTTTCAGCACTTCCAAATAGTAAACTTGGTTAACTGTTTGCCCAGTTGGTACGAATTCATATGGGTAATCCCTCTGATATCAAAAAAGGTTAGCAACATTGTTGTAACAAATTCACAAACCTAATTGTCAGACCTTGTATTTGTGAATTTTTCAGATTTCCTCCTGTTAATTGACTTCTACTTTCATACCATAGTGGTGGGAAAAGATACTCAGTATGATTTCAATTTTCTTAAATTTGCTAAGATTTGAACTTTGACTTATTTTATGATCTAGGCTGGACAAAGTTCTGTGTGTGCCTGAGAAAAATGTGTATTCTCCTGCTGTTGAATAGAATGGTCTTAAGATAGGTCTATTTGATCTAAAGTGTGGTTCAATCCAATGTTTCCTCATTGATTTTTGTGTCCAGATGATTTATCCATTATTGAAAGTGGGATATTTAAGACCCTTTTATTACTGTATTGTTTTCTATTTCCCTTCAGATCTGTTAGTATTTGCTTAATATATTCAGGTACTCTCATGTTCAGTGCATGTATACTTAAATTGTTAGATCTTCTTGATGAATTGATCCCTTTGTCTTTATATAATAACCTTCGTCTGTTACTATTTTGACTTAACGTGTGTTTTTTTTGTGATATAAGTATAGCTATCCCTGTTCTCTGTTGGTTTCCACTTGCATAGAATATCTTTGTCCACTTTGAGCCTGTGTGTGTCCTTAAAGCTAAAGTGAGTCTCTTATGGGGAGCATGTAGGTGATTTTGTCTTTTAACCATCCAAGCACACTATGACTTTTGATTGGAGCAGTCAATCCACTTACATTTAGAGTGGTTACTGATATGTAAGGACTTACTAATGCCATGTTATTGTTATTGTAGTTCCCTTGTTCCTTTCTTCCTATCTTGTTGCCTTCCTTTGTGAATTGATGATTTTCTGTAGTGATATGCTTTGATTCTCCTCTTCTTAATGTCACAATTTACCTCTTTTTATATTGTGTATCCACTAACACATTATTATAGCTAAAATTTATTTTTAATACTCTTGTCCTTTAACATTTATAATAGGGTTAGTTAACACACCACCATATTATTGTATTCGAGTATTCTGAATTTAACTATATACTTACCTTTACTGGTGCGTTATTTTCATGTTATAATTAGCATCCTTTCACTTCAGCTTGAGAATTGTTTTCTGCATTTCTTGTAATGAAGATCTAGGGTGATTAATTACCTCAACAATTTTGTTCATCTGGGAAAGTGTATATTTCTCCTTCAATCCTGAAGGATAACTATCAGATAGAATACTCTTGGTTGGTGGCTTTTTACTTTCAACACTTTGAATATATTATTATTCCACTCTCCTGGTTTGTAAGCTTTCTGCTAATAAATCCACTGATACAGCCTTATGGGGGTTCCCTGGTAGGTTACAATCTTATTTTTTCATGCTGATTTTAAGATTCTCGCCTTGTGTTTTATTTTTGATAGTTTTATTGCAATGTGACTTGGAGAGGATATCTTGAGGTTTAATTGGTTTGGGGACCTATGAACTTATGTACTTGGATATCCAGGTCACTTCCCATATTTGGGAAGTTCTCGGTAATTATTACTGTAAATAAGCTTTTTGACCCCGTTTCCCCCTCTTCTCCTTCTGGAACTCCAATAATTTGCAGATTGTTTCTTTTGATGGTATTCTATAGATCAGGAAGCTTTTCTTCACTCTTTTTCATTTTATCTTTTTCATTTCTATCTACTCCTCTGAGTAGATAATTTCAAAGTTCCTATCCTTCATCACACAGATTCTTTTTCTGTTTGGTCCATTCTGCTGTGAATGTTCTCCGATTGTATTTATCATTTCATTCACTGAATTCTTCAGCACCAGAATTTGCTTGCTTCTTTTTATAATTACTATCTCTATTTCTATTAAATTTTTCATTTTGTGTATTGCTTTCCTGATTTTGTAGAATTATCTTTCCATGTTTTCTTGTAGCTCACTGAGCTTCCCTACAATAGCTATTCTCAGTTCTTTATGGGGCAAATCATAGATCTCCATGTCTTTGGGTCCGGTTACTAGAAGATTATTGTGATCCTTTCGTGATGTTGTTTCCTTGACTTTTTTATGATCTTTTGAGTTCTGTGTTGCTATCTTCACATTCGAAGATGGAGTCTCCTCCTCCAGTATTTACTAACTCTCTTTGGGGCAGAAATACCTTCCTTCAGCCCTGCCAGAGATTCTGAGGCTTTCTTAGACCTATGGATATACCTGATTTACACTTTTTGCTTACTCTTATGGTAAAATTCTTATGCTTGTATTCCTTTTCTCCATCTGGTAATATACTACCAGACCAAGTGCTGACAGCCTATCTTTTGCTTCCTAAAGGTGGTGTTACAGCTCAAGTTTGTAGTCTTTCCCTGGCCTGCAGATACAGGTCTGCCAAAGCTTGCTTTCACTGCTGCCTTTGGTAATGCACACAGGGAGCCCCCTGATGAGTGGGGGATGTGTGGGTGAGGCATGTGAAATGATGGAGGTACTCACGGCCAGTTGGGGGTATGTGCGGGTGAGGCTTTTCCAACAGCTCATGGGCAGACATCTTGATGGCATCTGTGACGTAGTGAGTACATCCCTTAATGCCTTTGAGAGTCCCATTTGCTGGTCTCCCAATCTCTTCCCATCCCTAGTCATGGAGCTCCCGATTTAGTACTCTGGATGGGGTGAGAGAGATGAGTCTCTTTGGCAATGTCCTGCACAGCTGTGGAAGCTGGGTGCTCACTCATCAGCTCTTCTTTTCCCCTGTAGGAGAAATCACAGGCCAAGAAGGGCTCTCTTGGACCTAAGCGGTGCCACCTTGAGTGAGGGGCAGTGAGAGTAAACACAAGTTGTTTCTCTTGCTGGAACTCCAATGTGTCCAAATTTGTATTTTTTTTTTTTGGTTCCAGCGGAGTGCTGGAACTTCTCCTCTGGAAACCTGGACTTCCACAAAGGCTTTCTTGAGCATAGATGATTGTCTTAGTCAGTGTTCTCCAGGGCTTCCAGACGGGAACCAAGAGCAGCTGGAGCCAGTTACTAGGCCACTGTAGGATCCATAGCCAGGACTGAGGTCTGTGTGCCTATCACCTGATGCACAAGTGGTGAGACTCCTCCTGGGTCTCCTGATTTTTGGTGCTGGATCCCACAGCCCCCATGCAGTCACTTCTGTTTATGGCTATATGCCAAATTTTTGTTGTGGTGGTGGGACAAAAATCAGGAACATCTTATGCCACTATGATGACATTATTCTTTTATCTTTTTAATTAGTATGGGGCACTGGGAACCATTCACATGCAATAGTCTCCATGCTCTAACGTGACTGTGCATGGCACGTGACTATAGAACTCAACAATTTTGGATAACTTAATTTTCCAAGAATCTGAAAATCTGCCTTTTCTGAATCTTGACATCAAATAACATGGTTGAACCAATATTGAACTAACCCATTAAATTGTTCTTTTCAAGTATAGATTTATATTTCCTCTTTATAGTCTAACTCTTTGCTTCAATATTTGCTTTTACTTCAACAAGGAGCGGTTCCATACCATAGATCCACTTCTATGACTTAGCTCAATTTTGCTGCTTCTATATACATTATCAGACAGCCTGCAGACATTACTATAGCTCAGTCTGTCTCTGTACAAACAATAAATGACCCTTAGACTGCTTTAGTTTTTGTAGGCTTAGTAATGTATTCTCAGAATACTGACATACTTTATGAACAAAGTTCCTGTTGAATTACATAAACGGGAACCAAGGGACATAATATGCCACCATTTCTACAGTTTTTCTGATACAGAGCAAGATAGGGCAGGTTTATTATCCCTGGTTAAGGAACACTAGGGCACTTTCTCATATTGTCCTAATTACCCCTCCTGGATTCTTTTAGGAATTAAATAGGCCCTATCTTATCTGAAACGGGGTGAGAAAAGGAAAGCTCTAGTTAAAATTTTTTATCTTCGGCATTTTGGTTTTCCATAAACCTAATTTTTGTGTTGGCCTCCTTTCTTTGCTCCTTTTTATCAAAATTCTGTTCACCAGCTGCTTTTCTGACTATTGAAATTTACCTTCTTGTTCTTATTCCACCCAGAACACCAGCCCCATAAAACATTATGCTATAAAGTTACTGCAGATCCTTACTATCTCTATTTTGAGAGGTAAAATATCAAGTGGTAAAGAACTAACTATTGAGCCATACTGCCTGGGTTTGTACCCTGTCTCTGTCACTTACTATCTGGTAACAGCAAATAGGAACAAATTCATTATCATAGTGGAAGATTTTAACACATTTTTTTTGGTAGTTGAAAGTACTAGCAGCCATAAAATCATTAAAAATATGAAAAATTTGAACAAAATGATTTATAAACTTAATCTAGCAGACATATTCAGAACACTTAACTCAGAATATGCTTTCCTACTATATGCAGAAGAATATTCATTCCTACTATAAGTAAAGCAAGCCTCAAAGAATATTAAAGTACTGAAATCACACAGTGTGTCCTAGTCACAATGAAGATAAGCTAGATATCAATACCAAAAGACAACTAGAAAATTCATATATTTGGAAATAAACAAACATACTCCTGGATATGAAAGGTTTTTAGTTAGCAGGTTACCTCAGGCTTTGTGGGATTTTTATAAGGATACATACATAGCAAAGTAAGGACATCCAGGGAACTGACTCTGTAACCAAACAGCCAGTTCTTGTGACGTTGGTATGCTGTTATTGCCATTAGGAAATAATAAATAGACTAATAGCCTAATATCATTCTAGTAGCTATTGTTTCAGAAACAAGCATTTGTTGTTCCCTTTTCTGGTCATTCTTCCATTCTTTACCTCTGACTCTCTCTGCTTTGCTTTTAACCCTTTTTACTTTCATCCCTACCTATAACTGGTTTACTCATGGCTTCTACTGTCTCATGGCTTTTGCCTATGACAATTTCTTTCTTGATTTCTGCCACTGCTTACCTAATGGTGTCTCTTCTTGTGTGCTCCATGTTTAAATTACTCAAGTGAAATGATCTGAACATGTTAGACAAGTCAGTCTTCTAATAGAAAATGCCCCAGATTGGCTGTTTATGCAGCAGGCTGCCTCAAAAACTACTAGTCTTCCTCATGTCCATGCTATAGATAACTGGCTTTGGGCTAAGTGCCAATCTCTAATTCAGGATTGCAGGGGCACTTGATACAAAACATGGTAACTTATGGTCAAGAACTCTCTCTGGTCCTTTATTTTAGAAGGCTGAATATGGGTAGGCACTCAGTTTGCTGGACTTATGAGCATGGGAAAATAGCTAAATTGGAGACAACATATCCAATGTAGACTTAATAGTTTTATTTGTATGCATTACATGAAGTCAAAGATTTTAATGCAATAGATGTTAGATTCCCAAACAAATTGTTATCGTAGGTTGCAATTTCCCCCATTTTGCAGTCATGTGTATAAAGTAGTTTCTATGGTGTCCTCTCATTGACTAATATATTGCTTCTGTTTATATACAGAAAATAAAAAAATAGATTTGTTACTTTAATAAACCATTATATATGCTAAAGGGAAAAAAAATTTTTGTAAATAACCTTGAATCAAAGAATAAATTGCTCAAAAGAATTAGAAAATATTGAGAACTGAAGAATATAAAAATACATATCAAAACTTGTGAAATGCAGCTAAAGCAATACTGGGACACTTATTAACTTAAAAGCATATAAAATAAGAAATGCTAAAATTAATAAGCTAAACATCTACTTATAGAAATTTATAAAGACAGCAAAATAAACCATAGAAATAGGAAATACTAAAGTCAAGAACAAACCTAATGAAACAAAAACAAAACATACAAGAGAGAATTAACATCAAAAGTTGGTTCTTTGAAAAAAAAACAAAACTAATAAAATGACAAAGTTCTGGTGGGACTGATCAAGAAAAAAAGAGTGAAGGCACAAATAACTAATATCAGGAATGAAACGGGAAAATATTACTGATACTACAGATGTTAAAAAGATAATTCAAGGATATTATGAATTATTTATTGCCATCCATTAATAAATTTAGACAAAACAAACTTCTAGAAAAATATAACTTACTAAAACTGATTGAAAAAGAAATAAAATATAGATTTCCCACTAATATTTTCTCACCTGAATCTAATCACAAAGAAACATAATACAAAGTCAAGTTGAATGGTCTACACTACTACTGGCCAAAACTCTTCAAAAAATTCAATGTCATGAAAGACAAAGAAAATATAAGAAACTATTCCAGATTAAATAAGTCTAAAAAGAGCTTAAAGAAATATGACAACTGAATGCAATATGTGATCCTGAATTTAATCCTGGAAAAGGTAATCAAACAGGACACTACTAAGACAATTGATAAAATTTTAAAATGGATTGTACATGATACAGCAATACTGTATCAATATTAAATTTCCTAAAGTTGCTCACTGCACTATGATATCTTTGCTCTTAGTCAATATAACCTGAAGTATTTAGGGATAAATGAACATGATGTCTATAACTATGAAATGGTCCAGGAAAAAAAAAAATGTATGTATGTATATATATGTACCTATCCACAAAAAGAAGGAATGGTAATGTAAGTGTGCCATAATGGTGACTTGTGATTCTGATAAAGAGTACATGGGAGTATTATATACGCTTCTGTAAATTATCTACAACATTTTAGATGCTTTATGATTTTGTATTTCACAACTGTCTCCAATGTACCTGGAATTGAATTTTATATCATATATATATATATATTTTTTCCACATGGATACCCAATTGTGCCAGCATCACTCATTGAAAATCTCATCTTTAACTTGTCAATCTACATATTCCACAGGTGCCAAAATAATATATACAAGTGGACACTTTGGTTAACGTTGCTCAATCAGTAGTTCACTGTAAAGAAGTGTCTGGATGCTAATGGTAACCACTTGGAGCAACTTTTCTAAATGCAGAAGTCAAATGTGACTTGTATTCATCTTTTGTTATCAGTATATATTGAGTATTACAATTAATAGTTTTTTCCTTTCTTAATATGTGTATACATTTTTTTGGCACCCTCTGTATTCTGTCCAAATATGAACATGTCTGTATCTGGCCTTTCTCTTCTATTCCATCTACACTAAAATTAAAACCTCCAGTTAATCAAAAGACAGCATAAAGACATTGAAAAAAACAAACCATGAAATGAGAGATTTGTTTATAAAACATAACAAAGGGCCAATATTTACAATACACAGAAAACTACTGCAAATCAAGAAGAAAAAGAAAGATAATCCTATAGTAAAATGGGCAAATAACTTGAAAAGGAACATCACAAAGAGGAAATCTACAAGTACATAGCCAATAATCACACAAAATGGTGCTCAACTACATCACGCTATGAGAGAAATGCATATTAAAACCATAATGATACACCAATTTACATCCATCAGATTGTCAAAATTTAAAGTCTGCCAATATTAAGAGTTGGGGAATATGTAGAGTAACAAGAGCTTTCACACAGTGCTGGTGGGAGTGAAAATTAGCACCACTCTGGAAAACAGTGTATCATTCGTTAGTAAAATTGAAGTTATGAATATTCTCTGACACAGCAATTTCTCTTGCAGGTAAATACTTCAGAGAAACTGATATGCCAGGAAATATGTACAATAATGTTCATAGCTTGGTTTGTAAGAACTACAAGATAGAAGTAATCAAAATGTCCATCAACTGTAGAATGGATAAACAAATTGTGGGTATATTCAAATGTAATACAACATAGCAATGAAATGAACAAAATAAAGCTACTGACAAAAACATAAATTAATCTCACAAACAGAATCTTGAGTGGAAAAAAAAACAAGATACAAAAGAACACATACTATATGATTTCATTTATATAGAATTCAAAAACAGACTGAATAACATAAGAGGCTGAAACAACTTCTGTTATTTAGTGTGCATACATAGGTGGTAAAACTGAAAAAGGAAGGAACTCATCATCACAAAAGACAGGTCAATGATTACTTCTAAATGTCAGGGAGGGAATAGAAATCGGAAAACCATATTGAGTACTTTTGTGGTGTTGACAATTTTCTATTTCTTGATCTGGGTGACAGTTAAAAGGGTATGTGTTTTAAATTATTTGTTAAAATGTGCATGTTTTATGCACTTTTCTGATTTTGATTATATGTTATGTTTTATAATTAAGAAAAAAAGGAAAAAGAAAATAAACATGATGTTTTTGAGGAACTACTAGTAGTTCAGGAAAATTAGTGTTCAAACAGGATATATAAAGTGGTGAGACTGGAAAGGCTATCAAAGGTTTAGTATCTCACAGCCTCTTGACATGCTATACAAAATTGTACAAAAATTTCTGCATAAAATGCATGATAGACTTACAGCAAACATGTATGTCTAGACTACTCTTCCGACCCTGCCAAATTCATAATATTGGGTCGTCAGCAAAGTCATGACATATTTTTCTGTTTTTCAATCCAAAAATGCATCATGACTTTCCTGACGACCCAATACATGTTCCTCAATGAAGTGAAAGAAGGGAAGGGGGAGGGGAAAAGAGGAAAAATTAGAGAGATATTCTATATTAGTTTGAGATGGCTTTCTAGTTCCTGATTTCTATTTCTAGTGAGGCCTGGCTATAATTCCTGTTCTTGGGTTCCAGGGGCTATCCTGTATCATATATTTTCCCATTTTATGTATATCTAATGTGGGTTTTCTTACCAGCAGGGGTTGTAAAGAAGACATGTCATGTGCTCAACTGTACTGTTCTATTAACTTTAGAAATTGAACTTTAGGTAAAAATCACGCTTTTTATTCATAAGAAATTTCTAATGGTAAATGATAATACTCATTAAAATGCTCTAACGTCACTTTTCTTTAACTTACCCTCAACGTATGGTGCTGTTGTGCTAATAGTAGTCTCAGTTCTTCATGTAGTGTTATAACTTCCAGAAATTGTCCCCATAAAGCCATTAGAAGTGAGCACAGTTGTGCAAGATTCATATTTATAAGTTCTGCCAGTTCATCAGGATTTTCTATTTTCTGAAATGACAAGAAAAAGATCTTCACTCTTCTGAGATTTACCATAACGTATCTAATATATTATTGAGAATACTCAAAGGCAAATTATAAGCTTTAAAAGGAAACATGTGCATGCACGTGCGCAGAGAGACCAACTGACCAATGGCTTTTTTCTATTTGATAGCTACTGTAGCAATTCCCAACAACCTAACCAATTATTTCATTATCTGAGATATCCTGTAACTGCAATAATGTCAAACATAGTCCAAAATTACAAAACAGGATTCTACAGAGCATGATCAACTCCAAACACTAAAATACTGGGAACTTTAAACAGAATGTACAAATCATGATGAAAGCTATAATATTTTTGAAAGATAATAAAATCTTAAAAAAGACTTTTTCTCCAATCAGTTAAGTATGTACTTAAAGGATCTGTAATTCCTTTAAGAAAGGACTGGGGTACTTTCTAAAGTACTGTTTTTCCCTCATGCCTATGTTCCTAGGTTCTATTTTGCTTGTGGTAATTCTTTAACAGAGTTGTCAAACACTTCTTTCTTTCTCTTTTCTAACAATTCATTCATTCACTATTTATTGAGCACATTTTCAATCCTTGGGTCTTCATTCTACAGATACAAAGATTAATATGAGAAGCTCACAATGTAGTGAAGAAAGAAAAGTGGGTAAATAATTATAATATGCTCTTACAAGTGTTCTAATAGTGGTATTAAATTATCCCATTTATTTAAATATTCACCTAAACTGATAATAAAAGTTAAGAGTACTGAACTGTACTATGGAAAACAGAATCTTTTAAAAGGAATTTTTGAATGATAAAATAAGAATTTCTGAACAAAAATAATAAGAGATTATAAATCAGAATGACTGCTTTTCTTTTGAAAAAGCTTTTTTATTATGAGCAAGATTTTCTTTAATTCATTGAAGCAGCAGTAAGTTTTCAGGCAGATATCTTGCTGCAAAAATTTGTCTTCAATTGCTAGTAACACCAAGAAATCTACCTTCAATATACAGATAAATACTGATTTCATTTCCCTATCATAAAGAAGGTAGACGTAGTCAATACAGGTTGAAGTTGAAAGTCACTCCCATAGTTTCAATTATCATCTATGTACTAAGGATGGCTAAATTTGTATCTCTGGATCACACCTTTCCTGACTTCTAGACTCATTACCTACTGAATGACCGACTGTACTTGGACATGAAAAGCAAGTTGCTCAAGTTCAACTTGTCATAAACTGTACTAATTATATTTCCACTTTTTCTTTCTAAAAACAAACCCCCCAAACCACCAAAATGTTGCTTTTCTTCACTAACCCAAACTCAACTTCCATATATCTACCTTAACTCAGAGAACACATTAAACAAAAATTCAGCAAAATTAGTAATAAGAGAAGGGATACTGTTTTATTCACTTTTGTGACTCTGGTAACTGGTACGTAGCAGTCACTCAATAAATATTTACTGAATGAATGAATGGTTAAAGAATTACAGGCTTCAGATAAGGAAAAAGCTCCCAGAATTTATGGACAAACTCAGAAAACATTGACAAATTCCAGAATTCTAAAATGGAAGCTAACAGGGTGAACATGTGAATTTTGATTCATCAACATATAATAAAGCTGCATGTGTTTTGCCCCAGGGAATGGTTTATAAACGTATTAGAAATGAAGCTAACAAGTTTTACATTTGTCTTTTAAGAATACTATAGAAAATTAAATTAAATTAAAATATACTATATATATTTAAAATATACTATAATTAAAATATAATTTAAAATATACTATACTTTTAATTAAAATTAAATTATACTATAATATTAAAATTAAAATATACTATAAAATAATCTGAAACCTAAAGTATTGTTCCAAGAATGGTTTAAAGGAAGTTTAGAAAAAAAGACTTAGATAAACATTTGACAATAAATAACACTGTATAAGGCCAGCAACACTACCTAGTATAATCTACACACAAATAGAAATAATTCTCCTGGCCTTACCATAGACTGAATAAAGTACACAACTCTTTTTTTTTTTTCTTTTCCTGAGAGCAAGTCTATCTAGATACCTTGTAATTACTAATTTTATTTCCCAGGATCACAGCACCATGGTTCTAAAAGAGGACGTTAGTATTTTCATTACTGGGAAAGCACCCCTTCAAGAATAAATAAATTACTCCTCTAGGTTACATAACTCTTTACAATAAGTCTTAAAATTTAAATAATTAAATTCTTTTTGTTAAAAAGGAAATTAGAAGTAAGTTTGAGATCTTTTATATGTATACATGTAGGAATAAGATCTTACATTAAATCATAATTTTTGAAATACCATTCATTATCTTGTTTTATATGAAATATATACTTTTTCATAGCATTCACCGATCTTGATTATAAAATAGTGCTTACTTTAACAGACTTGGAAAAAGGGGAACGCAAAAAAAGAAGAAAATAAAGTTCATTTTAGTGTACAGTCTACAATTTTTTTCAGTTACATAGAGAAAAGGTTAGAATTTTGGTTTTATGCCAATTTCACTATCACAATATGGGCATATTCCTACATCATCAAACCATTTGTTGAAAGCATCATGTTTAAGGTTGTACAACAGTTTGATTTGTTAAATAAAATAAAATTTCATTTCTAAGCAATATAATTTTACAAAAATATTTAAGTGATTCTTTAAAAATGTGTACAGGAATTGAGTAAACGAATAGAAGAAAAAGCACACTTTTCACCAGTTGTCATTGCTATTTCACTCATATGCCAAATAATATAATTTTTTTTAAATCTTTCTTTTTTTTTTTAAAGGTTTTTTATTGGGGAATTGGGGAGGGGAATAGCGCTAGGGAATCGGGGGAAGGGGAACAGACAAGTTGCTGTCCTTTTGTTCTTCAGTCTAGTTGTGGAGGATGTTGCTTCACTGGCCCAAACTGGTACCATCATTGCGCTGTTCCCAGGCAAGGCAGATCAGTCACCGGCCTCTGGACAGCCGCTCACAGCAGCTGCTGGCCGCTCACACTGGCTGCCGGCTACATGGTAGCTTACGGCAGCCCACTGCAGCAGGGGACTGCAGCCTATGCCGTCGCTGGTGACCCACGGCAGCCCAGCTCCAGGTTGAGCTGTTGTTCGGCATCTTAGCTGTCACTGGCCCTCTTATGTGGGATCCAACTGGGCCCCTCTGGCATCCCAAGCCAGTTCTTAACCAACTTGCCACTCGGCCGGTCCATATACATTTTAAAGATACTGGAACTTCATGCTCAAGTCAAATGTCTTTTGATCAACTAAGCTGTGGTTCTACCATGATTAACAATTTTATCTTTGCATTTTGGAAGGACAATCAATTAAGTTTTCTTAGATAAAATATTTAGAATAGGAAACAGAATTCACTCAAATAACTTGATAATATGAATTTTAAAAATTCAAGTACCTTGACTTCTTCACATAGTTCAGTAAGCCGAGCTTCTACATCCATTTCCTCTGAAAGAATTAAAGAGTAATTAGAGAAAAAATTTCAATGTTAGATCTGAAAACTATTTTTGAAATTATATAAATAAATTAAATTACCTTTTAAAAAACAAAAGGTTGAGAAATATCTGGACTATATTCACTGAATTAAATTTCAATATAATATATTTTCATAAAAACATTAATCATGTAGGTAACGTGATAATCATTAAATTCTATGCTCTGATTATTAAATAGAGTGTTTCAGTTCCCATAAGAGGCTAACACGGTCAAGGAAAGATTGACTATACACCTAAAGTAACTTGCACAACTGCATCAAGGAAAGACAAAACATATAATTATGTTTTATTGCATTTCATATATTGTAAATTCCAGTAAAGCTTAGTATTTTGTGTTACATGTGTACATGCCTTTTTACAAAAGTTATTCCTAAAAAATTCAAGCAAAATAATTTTTATAAATAAAACATATTTAAAACATACCTGGAGTATAGGATATATAATGAAAATGAATGACAAAATTATTTTCAATAAAAAGTTTCTAATTTAGTTTAATATTCAGTTTTCTATAAGATAGTCTAAAACTAAGGCAAAAATTTTCTACACAATCTGATTTATTTAATGTATGCTATAACCATCTATAAAGGGATATACAGATTAATTTACAATTAAATGATAATATTTATAAGGGGATATAGAAACCAACAGAATTGAAAAATTGGTTATTTTTTTCAGGAAAGGAATTTCCCTAAGGTCTGAAGTATCATGTTTAGATATACTTAACTTTTACTCAGAAATCAAACCAAATTGAGTTCTCCTAAAAGAACTATTAACAGCATAGTTGTAATCACTCTTTTGTTGCTGAAAGAGCATTTAATTGATCATTCTTACACAAATTCTCATACATTCTGTGAATTCACTCATTCAGCTTACTATCTCATAAAGTAAGCTGAATGTTTACGACTTGATAAAAAGAATGGTAAATATTTAAATTTAATAAGCAGTTACAATTATGTGGTAAATACAACCAAATATGATGTGAACAACAGATACTCTATTGGTAACTAAAACCAGTAGGACACTAAATAATATTGCATTTAGATATTAATATGTACCAAGAAATAGATCACAAATTGGTCAACACATTGATAACTAAAGAAATCTGCTAAGATTTCACAAATAATTTCATGTCCAATAAATCAATGCCTTCAAATATTAAGTTTACCAAAATTAAAAATATCAGCAGCAGACCCTTTATTAAAATCATAACTTTCATATGCCAATATCTGTTTTCACATTACCCATGATCTTTTCCTATAATAGAAGAAAATCAGTAAAGTTACTAGTTACATATCCTACCTATGAATTTTAAAAAAATGAAAATAAACTTTAAAGTTTTGAGTTTTGATACATTTTTCTAATCTTTACATACAAGATCCTAAATGCATAAACTAGTACATTTCATTATGGCTAGTGAGAACTACTTCAATGTAAACAAAATCTTAAAGAATGTTTAAAAGCAAAACTTAACTTCAAAGTCTTTGAGTTGAAATGATTTCAAAATCATTTATAAATTTTACCTGAACTTAAAATTCTATTTTAATTAATTTTTCCTTTTAAAATAACATATGTGTATATCTATACAATTTTATAGAAATGTATAAATGTGATCATTATCTTACATAAATTCTTTTTTTTAGTGCCTACCGATAATCCAAGGTTACAGTCTAGAACATATCCTTCCATATTTTTCAAATATACATACGTATACATATATAAGTTTTGCAGTCACTGTTTTACAAAAACGGGATTGTATTTTATATCCTTTCTGCAATTTGCTCTATTCTCTCAGCAGTATTCCATGGAAATTTGGTATATAGCCTTAAAGCATTTTTTTAAATGGCTGCATAATACTCCTTGATGTGAATGCCTCATAATTTCTTTCATATTCCACTCTTTGCCGAATGACAGGCATTTATCTTTTCAGTGTTTTGCCACTAAGAACAATGCTGCAATAAACATGTCTGTACATATATCTTTACGTACTAGTACTCTTATTTCTATGATATAGGTTAACAAAAGTGGGGTTGCTAGGTCAAATGGTAAATGTATCTTAAATTTATTTTCTAAATCCATCCATCCATTCACTAATTCAGCAGATATTTATAACATAGCTCAGAAAATGCCAATACAATGGTAGCTATTAAGAATAAAAAATATCTCAATAGATGTATTATTTAATTAAACTTCATTATGCTTTAGTTTTGAATCAAGTCTTTTCTTACCCAACCAAAAACTGAGCCCTTCTTTATTCTAGGCCTAACAAGCCGCATTCTATAAAATTATTTAGAATGCTCATATGTAAATTGATAGGCCGACGATGCAACAGTTTAAATGAGTAATTTTTATTTTTGCTAAAAAGAACACTAACACATGTCAAAAATGACCAAAATATCATACGATGAATTCTTTAATTTTACAGTTACTTTATATAATATATAAATTATACTCCAAAATAATGTCCGCAATAAATCTTCAACATTTTTTTTCTTCCTGATAAGAAAATCAGTTTCTCTTAAGTTTTAGTGAAAACTGACCCAACTTAAATATTTCTAAGCTAGTTTTAATCTGAGAAATGTTGAAAAAGATTTTGGCTCCTTAATTTCCTTTTGTTCGTACTCCTGAAAACTAAGAAACATAGGGATTTTGTTTTATTTTTTATTTCTATAGCTTTTCATAACTTTTAAAAAATGTAACTGATGGTCTATTGAACGCAAAGTAAAAACTTAATATATTTATGGAAGACAGTAAAGTTCTACTGCTATTCAAGAGCAAAAGTCTAAAATACACAGTGAAATATGTCAATAAAATATGAGATTAAAGTATTTCCTTTAAAATATCTAACATATCTGGATATGGGTGATTTGATATTACTTTGATTTTTAAATTTCGATCAATAAAAAATAAATTAAAACTGACACAAAAAACAAAACCAGATACTAAAGATATATATATTTTTTTATTTCTGTAATGCATGAAATCAGCTTCATTTTTTAAACTACATTTCATTATTATTAGCCCTACTCAAACATAAACTGACTTTGAACAAATTTAAGGCAGTATCATTAAACCAACAAGTTCTGGCAATAAACATAGTTTCCAAAAAGTGCTTTTTGTAGGAACTCTAAAAAGAATATGAAAAAAGCTAAAGAAATCTTTGCATTTACCATTCCTAGTTTTAAAACGAAACTTCAATATTACATATTAAGAAATTCCAAAGTTTATCAACAAACCAAATTGATTCTAAAAGTAAGCTCTTAAATAGAGGTGGTAGAAACATACTATATTCATAAATACATACTGATGAAATTTGACACTAATTTCCAGCAAAATTTCATACTAATTAAAAGGGATTATTTACTTAACCTATTTGTAAACATACCTAGGCTGGTGTCTTTCTGGGTTCGTGGCTGTTTTCTTCTGAGAAGGCGCTCATAAAGGACCTGCATGTTGGCCTTGGCTAGTTATAAGGATTGCACACAGCACTAGTTACTACACTCCTTTTACAACAAAATTTACTAGAATTTTCCAAGTTGTTATTAATAGAATTAGCATTGATCTGATAGTGGAATAGGATTAGAACACTAAAGCAGAATTTTTCAGTTAGTTAATTAGCTTATTAGAATTACAAATGATGTACATTCAAGTTTATATTAGTTTTCTTTTCTATTTAAATGTATGCACCACTCAACATTTCATAATCTATATTTTATTGGTTAATTGCTTAGACTCAGAATTTTAGAGTTGGCAGGGTTCTCAGAGATCAGTTCAGTCAAACCCTGCTTTTACAAGTGTAGATACTGGGGCCCAGAAAGGTTAAAAACACTTGCCAAATCCTAGATTCCAGAACTTGTGACTCCCATTTTCAGTAAGAGCTCCTTGCACCAAACTAGTATATAACTACATGTCACCAAAAAAAAAAAAAAAAAAAGAAAATGTACATCATTCATCTAGGAGAAAAGAAAAAGGCAAAAGCAGAAAGGAATTCAAAGTATTATTTTAAAAAAGGGACTAGAGTTTAGATGTATTTTTCAAAGCATGGTGGAGTTTAAAACTTTTAAATATATACTTATTTGAAAACTCAGGAAACATGTTAAATAGAAGGAAATACAATACATCCTCTAATCAAGAACTACTTTAAGTCCACTTATTAAAACTGATGAATATAATGATGTTTAGTCAAGTGTTTTATAGAAATAGTGTCTAGTGCCCACACAATTTAATTTTGCTAGGATAAAAATAAACAATGTTAATAGTTCAGAATATGCAGTAGTTTTATTTTGAATCGCTAATAGCATGTTTAAAGGTTCTCCTACAAGATGCATTCAAGAGTAAACTAAAATTCACAATAAATAGAAAAGAAAATACAAATAGTAATAAAAAGTTTAAGAATAACACAAAGTATTACCAATAAATATTTACTGAAGATGAGTCTTAACTTTCAAAATCCCTGGGAAACTGCTATAACCTATGTGTTGATGCCTACATACTTTTCAAGTAACAACAAAAACTGTATTGTGCTGTTTTATTCATTCATTCACTCAACAAATACATTTTGAGTAAATACTATCTATATATAAGGTACTAATAATTTTATTCTATCGCTATTATTTACTTATTAAAATTAAAGTCTAGGTTTGCTTTAGAATTTTATTTTCTGATAAAATATATTAAGCAAATAATTTGGAATAAAGTTGACATTCATTTAGTAACTGATTCCTGAAATTAAAAATAAGGGCTATTGTAATTATATTTTCTACATTACATCTGTAAGCCCAAAGTAATATATATGAAAAAAAGCAATCCTTACCTGAGAGAAAATTAAAAATCTTATAAATACATGAATTATCATGCTGAAGTTAGATTAATAAAGCAGCAATATACTGCTAATACTGTTTAAGCTGTGTGAAATAAATCTTTGCCTTTGAAAAGAGATGCATGTTTTGGTTAAACATTACTTTCTTTTAGACAAAATTTTTTTTAAGTCAAAATGTGGTTCATGTGTTTTTTCATGCAAATATAAACCTATTTGAAAATTATATGCTGATAGACATCTTCCTTACACAGGCATTTATAGGCCCATCTCATAAACGACTCTCTACCTCAAATCATAAGAAGCCCAGTTTAGCTGGATGAGTTTGTCTCGTTCACCCCAATGCTAAACAAATACTTATTAAGGGAAGGGGAGAAGTCAAAGCTCTTTAAAGACAGAGACCCTATTCTTTCCTCAGCATCTAGCTCAGTACCTGACAAATCAGGTGCTCATAAAAAGCCCAAGGGAATTACACCATTAAGAAGTCTTACTCCTGGATACAAAGAACAAACTGATGGTTGCCAGATGGGAGAGGGTTGGAAGACTGGGTGAAAAAGGTGAAGGGATTAAGAAGTACAAATTGGTAGTTAAAAAATAGTCATGAGAATGTAAAGTACAGCACAAGGAATATAGTCAATAATATGTTAATAACTTTATATAGTGCCAGGTGGGTACTAAGCAGGATTGGGGGGGCAAATCACTTTGTAAATTATATAATTGTCTATTATGCTGTACACCTGAAATGAATATAAAATAACATTTAATGTCAACTGTAATTGAAAAAGAAAGGAAAAAGAAGTGTTACTCCTAGAGCTCCTTTACACTCTCTGCCTTTTGGATGTCCTCATCTTTCCTGCCTGACTCATGCACCACGTCTGGTTCCCTTCAATCTCCCCACCTTTTGAATGGAATCTGCTTTGTATATAGTCTCTAGTAAGTGACAGAAATGGTTCCAAACATGCACTCTTAAGCACTACAAGGTAATACCTCCATGAATTCTACTACAGGTTTCAATATTGAAACTATTAACAAATTTTCTTGTAGAAATGCCATTTACACATGGCTTCTAAGTTTAACACCACTACTTTTTATAACACTACTTTTCAGGCACACGGTATTGTCCTTCATTAACAGTGTGGTTTAATAGTTTTGTGGTCTGGTCATTAAACCTAAATTAAACAGTTTAGGATTTATAACATAATTCTCCTAAGAAAGTGTGTTTGAGTTTCAAGGAACCCAATTAAAAAAATATATGGAGCATAATTTTTCCATTAATAGAGGATAAGTGATAGCCTAAATTAGTTCTATTCTACAAACAATTCTTTCATTTAAAAAAAAAAAAAGATTTTTAAAAGTTTCAATTTGAGGCAGTAGTCTCGGAGAGGATTTTCCTAAGGGAACTACAAGGATTCTAAGTACATGAAATAGCAACGAAAATAATTTTTCAGAGAATAGTAATCAAAAGGGTTCCACGCTACCATTTTTTGTCTTGAAGAATACATGAGCAAAAAAGGACATATTTTCCTATGTCTGTGTATCTGTGTATACATTGAGATTTTTGCATCAAGCATTCTAAACAGTCAAGTGATACCTGTTTCTAGTCAAGTCAACAAAGGGTGAACTGAACTGACTGAATAAGGGAATTAATCAAGTCTACTGGAGTAGCTGCAGATAGGCAGCGGCACAATATCCAGCACTTACAGCAGAATTTAAGTGAGGTACAAATCATTATACTTTCTTAAAATTCTTTTGTATCCCAAAATAGGCAATTATAAAAATAGGCTAGTCTCAAACCCAAGAATTACTTTCAATAACAGTGACTATTTTGAGTGCATCAATATTGTTAAAAGACTGCAATCCCTGAGGAACAAAGAAATAAACAAAAACACTGCATAATTTAAGTAAAATTTACAAAGTAATTCTTGATTTATTCAAATATATAATAAAAAAATTTATTCTGAAGAGATAATGAAAATGTGCTTTCATGATGAGCTATTAGCTGATATTTTAAAAATAAAAGCTTATAAAAAACTATCATTAAAAGTCTAAATAAAAATGTATTTTTACTAATCCTAATAATTTATCTTTTGTGAAATTATATGTAAAAGCATTTTACAAACTACCAATGGTGTACACAATCAAGGCAATATGATATTTTATTATCTATTAAATATATACGCAAATATTACTGTTGGACTAAAACTGAAGAATACTTTTTTTAATGTTTTAAATAATTTTCAAAATGTTAAAACTGAGTAATGTTGTTATTCTCTCAAGGGAAATAAAAGAAATAAGATCTGAGATCACTTAAAACCAAATGTATATAAAAATGCCCCAAGTACCTACACTCTGCTTAGATGATTAAATATTTGAAAGTATGGATTTAATTTATCTTGCTATGATTCTGTAGATAAATACATTTTTTTCCTAGTATGCTTTCTGGTTATATTTGAAGAGTAGTATATACACATATGCTTTTTAAAAAAATCTATTAGAAGACTTATTTCAAACTTAGCATCAAGAAGTTATTTCTCAATATCATAAAAAATTGTAATTGTAGAAAGTAATTATCAAGGGTTGGAAAAGATGGAATTGATAGAGAAGTAAAAGTGAAGCACATAAACATTATAGACTTAGCATAGAAAAACTATGGCAAAGCTGATAGATAACTGGCAATGTGAGAATGAAGAGAATGGTTTGAATTATAGGATAAGTCTGGCTACTTTGAACATACCCAGTTCTAGTTTCTGACAAGAGGGAATCTCTTCTGTTACCGTAATGAAGTAGCTGTGCAATCCCTTGAAGGCTAGCAGCAAAGTGGCACAAAGTGTATAATGAAAATGGTAGGCATGATGTAGGAAGGAGTCTGCAATAATGAAGCTGCAACCCTAAACAAAGAATGGATTGGGAATACAGAGTGTTAGTAACCAAAAATTTAAAAATATTACACTTAAAGTTAGAGAAATACAGGAAAAAACACTCAGCATTTACTAATTACAGTTATCTTAAACCATTTAAAAAATTCAGCAATATTTTAAGGGTTGCTCTTGTTTATACAAATAATTTAAACAGATTAAATGCAACTCTAGTAATTTCAGTTACAGTGGAATTTTAAAACAAGCAGATTAAATTTTGATTTTTGAAAATTTGAGATTCATATGGCATTTGGACTGAGGGACACTCTGCTTTTACAGTATAAGTCCCCTCTCCTTTTAGGGGTGTAATGGCTATACTTGTATTATTTATTACAAGTTGGGTCTCAACTCTGGCAAGTGTTCTATACAGGCAGGCTCCTTTGGAATGATTCTACCAGTTCCATTAAGGGAGCAAGAGGTGCCAGTAACAAGTTAAAAAAAGACACTCACTGTCAAAGATTTCTATCCACTAAATTTGGTAAAATCTAAGTATCAAGTTAAGTTTTCATAATAAACAACTGGAAACATCCAATTTGTTCAGATCATATTTAATTACATCTGTAAGAAGTTGAGCTCAAAACATTAATAAAAAGAACATCACATTCACAGATTAAACAGTTAAAAAAAACATTTCACTTGAAGTAAGAGGGAAGAAAGGGTTTATAAACATATTAGTTCTTACGTCTGGTGATAACTGTTTTGTGTAGTTAACACCAAAGACCACACTTTCAAGAGTAGGAATCACAGAATCTCTGTTTTGTGCTGGTGCATTTCTGTTTAACCAAGTCGTCTTCACAGGGCGAGGAAAGCTGGAGGAATAAGTATTACGTTATTATTGTCACAATGGTCTATTTGAATGATACATGTTTGTTTCCAAGAGAAAATCTTATAGAAGTAGAATAAACAGCAAGGGTTTTTGCAAGGTTATGATTTCTAAAGTATTCTTAAAGTAATTTTTCTTTTAATAATTTGAATTATTATGCAATGACATAATGAATATTTAAAACCTAAGACTAGATGCTTGAGATTACTTCTCTATAATTGGGTTTCAGGGAGTGTCAAAGGATTTAAAGACAAAACAGGATGGGATCCAGAGTAGCTATGTGACAAATAAGCATCCAAGTTTTTGGTTTTTGGTTCTGAGAATTTTTGTAAGAGTTAATTTGAGCCAAACTGATGACATATGCAGGGGAGCAAGATATCAAATGCTCCTATGAGAGTCTAGCTTTAATTTGCAAATACTAATCTGTCAGAACTGGTTACCAACTTTATAAAGTTAACATTCATACATGGATGCTACTTACAGAAATAAGGAGCACCCACATAAATGTAGAAAAAGAAAAATTACTAAATTTACTTGTTGCCTCTATTTCTCAAAAACAAGACATTTCCTTTCTCTTCACTAAAAGGCTGGCTATGAACTCTGTTAAGATAATCTTTGTAAGTGCTACAAGGTACCATCTCAGTCACATATTATGTGAACTAGTATTGTTAGCATTAACATTACATTTAATATACCATAAATTCTATAGAATAAGAAGCCTATTCTGTCTGAAAGTTTAAAAATCATACATAATTTTATTTTCTAAAGTACTAGTTAATTATAAGTAGGCCAAAGCATTTGGACTGTTTGGCAGTTTGGCAAAAGGAAAAAGACAGGAAAGTAAATCAATTTTGCCATAAGCAGAGAGTAGCCTTTGCAAAAATAAAATACCTATACCCCAGCAAAGGGAGTTGCAAGTCAATGGTAAATTCCACTTGCTACGATGTGTTTTTCAGAATTAAATCATAAAAGCGGCTCTTAAAAGAATTCAAATATGAGAAAACTGATTATGTAAAAAACAAGCAAAGAAGGAAATCCTAACGTCACTCACTTTATATAACTGATTTAACATCTATGGCTGATCACAGAAATTGATTTACATAAAAATAACATTTAAAAAGATAATATTGTAAATTAAATTTTTTTTTCATTTTGTTCAGAGGATAAAAAAAAAAAATCTACCTATAATAAAACTTAGGGAAAAACTTATCGAAGCATGAATAGTGAGGAATGTTACCCTTAACACGACCCCTCTACCAGCACGCCACCAGCAAAAAGCTTTCCCTTACCCTGTCCTTGCTCCCCTTCTCCAACCTCTCATTTATAGGCAAAGAAAGGCAGGGAAAGTTGTTGTTTCTTTCAGGGCAAAGTTCTAGCAGCAAGAGGGGATATCAGGGCCCGTGGCAGCTAGGTAAAGAATAGAACCTCAGCTGTTGCAAGCACCTCATTTTCTTTTCCAGTCACTAACCAGAGCCAACAGTTTATCCTCGTGGCTTCTGATTCTGAGCCAAAAATGTCTTCTCCTTCCAGCAAACAGTCGCTAGGAGATGAGCTGTCCCATTCTCCTACTAGTCTGTGGCAAAAAGTGCTGCATTGTAAGAGGAAGCACACATTTAACTCACTAGGGTTAGTGATGTGAATATCACTACTCTATTTAGGGCCTGAAAAAGCAACATTAATAACCTGAGCTAGCCTCTATGAATTGTTTGTACATTTTTCACAAGAGAAACTAAGCCAGAGTTATAAAGAAAAATGGTTGGAATAGTTTAGTTAGGGATTCTTATTTAAATTACAAAAATAAGAGATTCAAAAAACTACAAGAATGTATTTTATAAACAAATTTTTAGCATTACAACCTAACATGTAATTCATATAAAATACTGTATACTACTTATTTGAAAGTTATATTAAAAAAAAACAAACACTTTCTTTTCAGAGAAGTTTCATTCAGTGATCATGTTATTATTACATATTAACTTAATCAACATCTAAAATCTTTTTGAGGTTTATGATAAAATTATATATAATAATAGAAGCGCTTTCCTATTTACAGAAGTTATACAACTGAGAACAAGCTCTCAAAGGCCTAAGAGATAAGACGAAGATGGCAAAACAACTACTTACTAGAGAATTAGATCTTACTAGAGAATAAGGAAGGCAAAGCAAGTCATCAAACAGATTTCTTCCTGGCCCTGTGCTCTAAAAGAACGGGGCAACACAATGGAAGAGGTCCTCACTTACCGTTTTAAAAACAATGTGAAGATAAGCTACAGAAAGCTCTTATTTGTGGACAATATGTTAAATTGTTTTGGTCTTCTATAAATTCTGAGAGTAATTCTACAAAATTACCTACTTAGTTTTCTGACAAATTAGTTTAACATCATAACCCTTAAGCATCCTCCCTAATATCAGTTGTCGGAATCAGATTTCTGTCAGAAATTATAGACAGTTCAGAAATTAAATCAATTTAGAGTCTTTTCATATAATTTACTGATTTTAAAGTGTCCAAGTATTGCCCATACCACAAGGATGATGTTTTATTGTAAAAACTGAAGAACTTGAATTGTATTCTAACATAAATGAAAAACAATCTGTCTCCACATGGAAGTAGGCAAAAATAATTTCCCAATGCCTTTATTATGATCCAGAATTTTATGCACTTTTAAGCTAAAATGACACATGATATAATTTAAAAAGGTTTAGTAAAGATCCATAAAGTTGGTTAGTGGCTTAGAAAACAAGAATCACTGTATAGTACAGATTTAAGAAAATAAAATTAGTCCATCCAGAGAAGAGAAAAACCAAAAACTAAGAAAAATATACTTTCCAGAGGATGAATAATTACAGTAGAGCATTACATTAAAAACACAGTTACAGACTAAACAATGCTGTGGTTATTTCCAGATTGCAGTATTTTTCTTGGTCAGTTTATTTAACAATAATCGCCCCATATTTCTTAATAAAAAAGTTATCGATCTAATGTTCTCATTGATCTTCAACTTTCTTAATTTAATATTTTAGTAAAAAATAAAAGTATTTTATTAAATAATTATAAATTTAGAAATTTCTTAGTTATCTTTATCAAATTGTGTGTTTTCACTATAAAAACAAAAGACTTTACATTAATAAGGACCAGGGTACTGGTTAAATTTACCTTATTAGCGGCTGGTGTAGTGCAACCAAAGATGCATGGACTGTAACAGACACAACAGAAAGGTGGAAATAATCAAACATAACATTAGCATGATGATGAAGGCCTCTATGGAGGCTAAAGTGCAGCTTCAGTGTTCGGCTACTTATTAGTTGTAAGGCGTTCAAATCATCTGCCCTATAAAAAGCAACATATTTGCATATAAGTACAGACTATTTCGTAAAGGCCAATATTTTCAGACAGTAGTTTAAACTATTCAAACATTTAGTTATTTAACTTTTTAAAAACTGATAAGGGTAATTATTAAAGCATCACATTTGCATTAGACAGCAATATGAAATCTAGTAAGTTAGAACCTATACATTTCTATCAGTATAGAACCTACCTATACATTTCTATCAGTCCAAGACATGGACTGATAGATTAGTTTTTTCACTGATGTCCCCATAAAATGAGTCTTTTTGGATAATTAATCTCATCTTATATTAATTTTTTTCCCATAGGAAATACTGTTTATTATACTGTTGCAGTATACTGTGTGAAATATGATTTAAATACATCCTAAGATATTTAAAATTATTTTTACTGTACAAAATTGTTATTAAATGCTTCTTAAAAATAAGCAAACCATCAGTAGATATTTTATTATATTTAGTCTGTCATTAGATTTACACATGTAAAATATTTAACACAATTCCATGAAAATTATATCCATAAAACCATATCCATTATACACACACATGCACACACACGCACGCACACACACACGGTGCCAAAAAAATGTATACACATTTTAAGAAAGGAAAACTGTATTAAAATTGTAATAATATATGCTGATAACAAAAGATGAACACAAGTCACATTTGATTTCTGCAATTACAAGAGGTGCTCAAAAGGTTACTATCAGCGTCCAGACACTTCTGATTACAGCTAACTGCTGCTTGAGCAACGCTGACCAAAGTGTCCACTTGTATACATTTTTTTGGCAACCCTAGTATATATATTTTAACCCACACATACACACATTATAGCTATTTACCATTAATAAACTATTGGGTTGTCAGAAAAGTCATGATGAAAAAATACATCATGACTTTTCTGACAACCCAATACTAATTTCAGTTTACACCACTTATAGAATTCTGACTTGGTTTAAAAAAAGAATCCCTTAAGGAAGTCTTTATAATAAACAAGTATTACAGAGGAGCAGTAGCTACCATGTAAAAAAATTCTTATTCCTCTATGATAGCAAAGAGAACATCACAACACTTTCAGTAATGTGACTACTTAGTCATTTATCCTACATGCAGTTTTAATTTATACACAATTTTCTAGAAGTGTACATTTGAAATAAAAAAAAACCTTCAAAAATGAAATTGTTAAATGGATCTGATTCTTGTCTTAAATGAATATAAGCAGTTTGTCCGTAAAATGCATGACTGCATGTCCAGCTATATGAGTAAGTTCCTCAAGAGCTCTAGAAATTAATGAACTAGAAACAACTGATAAGTGTAAGAGTCATTAGTCTTTATAACTCTCTCAATATAAAAAAAAAAAAAATCCCACCTAAAGAAGGCATCACTTATGCCACCAAAATATTAGCCGGTGGTAAAGTAGAAGAGAGCTCAGTTATATTTAAATGTCTCATGGCTGTGGTACTATATCAACAGTGCAATTTCTAGAGTCTAGGAGATTGTTTCGTATTTCTTCAACTTGTCTGATTTTGCTACCTGGAGCTCATGGACTCAGCATGGGCACAAAACAGCAGGTTTAACCACTCTCATGACACTCGCTCTGCAAATACAAGTAGTTAAAAAATAAACAAGAAGCGGGCAGTCTGGATTTTAAGAAGAAAATGAGGAATCTAATATTAATGGATAACAGTCATGAGTAACTAAGGATTTTTAATTGATTAGCCTACTTACGAATAATCTCCATCTGTGAAGTGTAGATCCAACGATAACAGAAAACTCATTTCCTCAAGGGTTTCTTCAATCTGAAGAGAAATTACAATACGAGATACTTTTTGAATATTTATAGCAAGTTGAGGCTTTACAAAAATATTTATCTAAATATATATGAAGAGATGTTTACCTTTTTTTCATCCAACAACATTTTAACTTTGAAGATCATAACATCGTTTAAAACAACCTCCTCATTTTTATATAGAATTTGAAATGTTTTACTACAAATCAGAGAATCATGAACTGAAGCTGGAAAGGCTAACGTCATACCTAAAACAAATAAGATATATAATTGACAGGTAAAAGGCAAAATATAATACAATTAAAACTTTTACTTTAAAACACTATAAGTTTGATTATATTACTCCAATGTCATTATCATTTTATATAGCAGTATTAGAACATTTCTGAAATTTATTCATTTCTATGATAAATTAATAGGTAAGAACATTATAACCATTATTAAATTGTTATACAATTTATCATAATCTGAGAAAGTAAATAAGGAAATATCCAGGTAGATATTTTAAGAGTAAAAAAATTTGATATGTATATCACCGAAGAAAGCAATTTAGTTTTCCATAGCTTGCATAGTAAAGAATTTGGTTGGCCTTTGTCCTGGTTGCTAGGAAATAACTTCTAAATCCTATGAATAAAGAATCTAGCTGGCTTTTGTCTCAGATTACTGGGACATGGCCTTTAAGTCCTTGGAATTTCCTAGTCACAGGACTGTTTTTCATGGTGGGCCCTGACAGTTTATGTTAATAAGGTGAATCAAGGTAGGCTCCTAGATAGTTTATGCTTAGAAGATGGCTCAGGATAGGAGTTAACCACATCAGTAACACCAACCATGTGATTAGAGAGTTGAGGCTTTGAGCCACAAGATATAAGCCCAACCTCCAGGAAAGGGAAGGGGGCTAGAGATTGAGCCATGTGGGTGATGATTCAATCAATCATGTCTGTGTAATAAAACACTAATAAAAACTCTAGACAATGAAACTTGTGTGAGCTGCTCTGATTTGCAATACTCTCTATGTTGTCAATATCGATTTTCTGGGAGAGTTCTCCACAGAGGGAGAATAACAAAAGTTTCACAAATCTGTGACCCTCCCAGACCTTGCCCTATGCATTTCTTCTTTAGGCTGGCTCTTATTTTATCGTTTTGCTATAATAAAACTATAAGATAAGTAGAGTGCTTTCCTGAGTTCTATGAGTTGTTCTAGTAAGTTATCGAACCTGAGAGGGTAACAGGAACCCCACATATGTAGCCAGCTGGTCAGAAGTTAGGTTAGTTTGTGCCCTGAGCTTGCATCTGGTGTCTGAAGTGACAGAAGTCTAGTAGAGGACTATGTACTGAACTTGTAAAGTGTGCTCTTCTTCCAGGTTGTGTTAGGTAATTCCAACAGCCCATCTGCTGCTTTTTTACTCTATCGTCCAGAAATAACGTGATGCAAAAAAGAAACCGGAGATGTTTAAGCTAGAGACAAAGCAAGGTGATCATCTTTGTAGGGCAGAAACCTAGAGTGGGATATCAGAGTTCAACTGCAATAGGAGGGTGGTCTGTCCACAGAGGGTGATTGTCTGACATCTGAGTCTGTGTCTGGTGAGGAAGGCAGCCTGGAGTGAAGTATCAGAACCTGAGCAGGGTGAGTAGGGCAACTGCATGGAGAGGCACCTAAGGCTAGAGCCCAAACTAGAAGAGGAGAGTGTCCTTGCAGAGGGGCAGCCTGGTGCACTGTAAGAATCCAAGAGAGATGACAAAAACTTCCACATGGGAGAGAGGAGGAGTGTGGGCAGCGGCAGCCTGGCACATTCTAATGGAGCCAAAGTAAGGTGAAGAAAACCTCCTTTCAGAAGAACTCCTGGCACAAGGACTTAGCAAGTCTAAGCAGGGTGAGGAAGGTGTCCACATACAGGAGTGGCCTGGCATGAAGTGCTGAAGCCCAAGTAGCCCACGGGGGAGAGGGAACAGTGACAAGAGACTGGCACATATAAGGGAGTGATTAAATAAGAAAATATATTAAGGATAATGAGAGTCAGGTTTCTTATTATCTGAGAAAGAATGTACACATACAGAAAGGAGATACTAATATAGAATGAAACTTATGGTACCAGGTTAAAATTAGAAATACTGATGTGAACTCATGGTTTTCACTATATATTTAGATAAAGATAGAATGCTAAAAAAATGCTAAATTTGTACATGCATGTGTAAAGATATACGTGTATACATACATTTATTCACTAGCTCTGTCCATTCAAAGGGCCTAAGAGCAGCACAGTCCCAAATCCTGGTTTTGAACACTATTCTCCCCAAAGAGGAACCAAGTCTTTGGAGAAATGGGACACAAATAGGACAAGAAAAGTCTGGGCCATCTTTCATACCAGAAAGGAAGGAAGTGTTAAAATAATGAGGGGACACATCAAAAGGACATAAAAGTTAGCTTGGAGAGGCTACCCCGATCATATGTGGGATGAACTGAGCATCAAAATAAATTATGCTAGCAATGGATTAAAATCCATTAAATAATACAGCAATCTATAAATCCATAATGATATAAATGAACAACAAATCAGTAGTTTGACGAAGAAAAGGATACTTATTCATTAAAAGGGAAAAAGAGTAACTTGACAGCGAAGTCTGACTTAATCAAATGATCTAAGTTAACATCATCAGTAATGGGACTTGTAGAAATCATGTCACCTAATAGAATATAATAAGAACATAGCATCACCTTCTGAGATATTCCTGTCCAAGGTGCTAACCTGAATCTAAACATGAGGATATCTCAGACCAATGCAAACTGAAGGACATTCTACAAATTAACAGGATTATAGTCTTTAAAAGTGTCAGGGTCATGAAAGTCAAAGAAAGACTGAGGAACTGTTCCAGAATAAAGGAGACTAAACAGACATACCTAACGACAATGCATGATTCCATACTGGATCATTTTGCCATGATGGACTTTATTGGGACAACTAGCAAAACTTGAATGTGTCTGAGGATAAGACGGTGGTAATGTATCAGTTACTTTTTTGATTTTGATGATTTTATTGGGGTTATGTAGAATATTCTTGTTTGGAGGAAATATATTCTGAAATATATGGGGATGATGGAGCATTATGTTAGCAAATTACCCTTAAATGGTTATTCTTAAATGGTTCAGGGGAAAAAAGTTATTTGTCCTACACTTACAACCTTTCTGTAGGTTTAAGATGTGTATGTGTGTGTGTGTGTGTGTGTGTGTGTGTGTGTGTGTGTATATTTAGATATCTTTGATATCTATATCTATCTATCTATGGAGAGAAATCAAGTAGATCAGAAACTCAACTGTATTTCAGAGAACAGCTGAGAAGGGGGAGAAATTTTCTTTAGTGGAAAGTAGATTTTTTTAAAGCACCCAGATAATACGAAATTTGAATCTGCTGCTTCAAATAGTCAGTTTCTCTGTTGCTCTTCCCTGAGGATGGTGCTGGAGCAGCTCTCTCCAGTCAGGGCTGTTGCCTCTTCGTTCCTTACTGATGCTTATCTATTTGCAGATTCACTTGGACAAAATCCCTATTTTTCTGCTCCCCTTTCTGGCAAACTCCTCAAAAGATTCTTTAGTATTTAATGTCTCTAATTTTTCTCCTCTCATTCTCTCTCTGGCTTTTCTGATAGCCAGTCTCCAAGATGGTCCCCAATGATTCTCACCTCCTGGTATTCACATCCTTGTATAATTCCTCCCACAAAGTCCCAGGGTTGATCTGTGTAAATACAGCAGAAGTAATGGTATGATTTAAGGGAATACAACAGAAGTAATAGACTGTAGCCTATTAAGAGACCTTAAGTCAGCGGTAAGCAGCTGAACGACTTCTGGATTCCAGATCCAAAGAAACTGTAAGATAATGTTTTTTGTTTTAAACTGAGTTTGGGGGTAAATTCTTACACAACAATAATTAATTCACACTTTAACTGGACTTGGTGCATTTAACTGCTTTTATCAAGACCACTAATAACTCCTTCTTCGATAAATGCAATGGCGAATTCTCAGACCTTATCTTACTTCGCTTTTTATAATCAGCATCTGACACAGTTACAGATCCTCTTATTCTAGAAACACTTCTTTCATTTGGCTTCCTGGACATCACATTTTTTTTCTGGTTTTACTCCTACCTCAAGGACAACCTGTTTTTAGTCATTTTTTAAATTTTTTCCTTATCGAAGAAACACAGCATACTGGTTAAGAATAGATTCTGGAGCCAGACCATCTGGGTTTAAATTCTGTCACTTAGAGCCCTGTGATCTTTATTAATTTTTCTGTCTTCTATGTCCTACATCCAACTCTTCAGCAAATCTCATTGACTCTACCAGCAAAGTATATCCAATAGTTATTGAATGAGAGTGCTAGAAATGCTCAAACATTAAAAAAAAAAACCACTGCTGTTAGGAATGACCTAAAAGGGATCCAAGTATGGGTTAAGAAACTGTATACAAAACAAGTCATTCTAAATTGCTTTGGAATGACAATCATTAACCATCTCTGCAAGTTACCTATATTCTCAATTAACATCAATACTTAAAGCTTTAAAAAAGATGTACTAATGTCTTACAGGTAACAAACTTTTCTTTTATTCTCAAACCAGGAGTAACAGATAAAAGATGTGCAAGTTCCTCCTAGTTATTCATTCACTCATCCAATCAACAAACACTTATTGAATACCTACTATATGCTAGGCACTTCTAGGTATTGGGGATACACAGGGGGAAAAAAAAATCCCTGACCTCATGAAGCTGACCTAATGGGAGGGGCAATAGAGAATAAAAATAATAAATAAGTAAATGATACAGTATGTTTGAAGGTGATAAGTGCTATGAAAAAAAAATAAAGAGAGAACAGAGGGTGAGAAAGGTAGCAGTTTTAAACAGAAAGTCAGGCAATGCTTAATTGAGAAGGTAACCTATCAACAAAGACCAGAACAGATTCCTATGTACTTTCCCCTACTACATGCCATTAGTAGCTGCCCTCCCTCACTCCAGTAGAGGTCAAGAGGTTTATTCCCTGGAAAGGATAAAAGAGAGGCCCTCTGAACTGAAAGTCACCTGGCAAAACTGACAGCATGAGTATATCAGCACAGGCATACTGAATACTGAATGCAGAGACTCGCAGAACTCTTCCTCTGCTGGGCTACTAGAAGGCTGGCAGTTAGATTCTTATTCTCCAGGAAGGAAATAGGCAAGGCTCTTCTCTGACATTTCAAGAACTGTAAAGAGTCTAAGATTTTACCCTACCTACAATCTAACAAGGTAGCCTATCACAGTTTCATGGATGTTGGCAGAAGACATGAGGCTCCCAGGTCAGATACAAAGGACATTATTACTTATAACCTAACAAGCAGCAGGAGCTTCATGTGTACATCAGTTCCCCTTGTCCTTACTCCCCGAAGTCCCACGGGAGTGACATGGAGGCAGGCCCAAGTGGATGCTATCCATACAGTGGAGGGGGGCGTGATGATCACAGTCTAGTAACTCTTAAGTTTAGAAAATATCAATCTTTTATAAGGGGTTACAAGAAAACCCGTCTGAACTTCGAACTGGAGAGAGACATTACCTTTATTATACTCAACAGTAAACAAATCAATCTTTTCCTCTAGATACACTATCTTTATCTTCTAAAGCTCTTTGCTATAGAAACATCCTTTAAAAGCCTAGAACAGAAGTCTTTCAGTGTCTTCGTTCACAAGATGTACAGAAATGTGAGAAAACATGGAGAATCTTTTTCAGCAATACATAAGGTAAAATCTCAGGTTCTTCACAGTTCTTGACATGAGGAATCTGACCAACCCAAAAAATCTGTAATAGGTCTATTATGTAGATCTATTATAACAGATAAGCTCTACAGATACTGACCTCAAAGATTCCTTAGCAAAAGGCTCACCAATGTCATTCTAATGTGAAGCTCAAAGAGACAAGTCCCATGTATGCTCTTAGAATTTCCAATAAGCCCTCCTTTTTGTCATGTATAGATACTTGAGGACCATTAGACATCTGATGAAAGTTTCTAACATGCAAGTTAAGAGACCAAAAGAAGAAAAAAACCAAACAAACTTGTAGGTAAGAAAAAGAGAAGAGGGCCGGCCGAGAGGCGCGATGGTTAAGAACTGGCTTGGGACGCCAGAGGGCCCCGGTTCGGATCCCACAAATGAGGGCCAGTGACACTGCCCTCTACAGCTAAGATGCTGAACAACAGCTCAACCTGGAGCTGGGCTGCTGTGATTCGCCCCTGTGGCAGTGGGTTGCCATGGGCTACCGTGTGTAGCCAGCAGCCAGCGTGAGCGGCCAGCAGCCACAATGAGCGGCTGTCCAGAAGCCGGTGACTGATCTGCCTCGCCCGGGAAGAACGCAATGATGGTGCCAACTTGGGCCAGTGAAGCAATGTCCTCTACAACTAGACTGAAGAACAAAAAACGACAGCAACTTGTCTGTTCCCCTCCCCCAAATCCCCAGCACTGTTCCCATTCCCCCAATTCTCCAATAAAAATCTTTTTAAAAAAAGAAATCTTTAAAAAAAAAAAAAAGAGAAGAGATGAAAGGGAGGGAGAAAAAGGAGAGCAGAGAGAATGGAGAGAGGGAGAAGTGAAAGTAGAGAAAGAAATAGATGAAAAGGAGTTAAAGTTGAAGAAATAACTCAGTAATAGAGCAAAAAGAAAAATAGAAACATGGAAAGGAAATAACTAAAAATTAAGAAAACTAGTAAAGATGATCCACCACTTAAATAACAGTTCCAGAAAGAACAGAGAAAAAAAATGGGAGAAAATCATTAACAAAATAAGAAAATTTCCCAGAACTAAAGGACATAAGTTTCCAACCAGATTAAAAGGGCCCAATGAATGCTCAGAGACCTGAGGTACATCACTATGTGCCATCAGAACACTAAAAACAAAGAGAAGATTATACAAGATTCTTGAAAGGGGAAAAAGGGTCACATATAAAGGATTAGCAATCAGAATGGCTTTAGAAGTCTCAACAGCAATGCTGCAAACAAAAAGACAATGGAACAATATTTTCAAAATTCTGAAGGAAAAAAAGAGTTCCAAATTAGAATTCTATACTTAGGAAACTTTTAAATATGTAAGAACAGAATAAAAACATTTTTAGACATTGGAGGTTTCAAAATATTTATTTCCTATGCCACTTTTCTCAAAGGATACTGGAGAATAGGCTCCACCTAAATGAGAGAGTAAACCAAGAAAGAGGAAAACTAGGAGTTAGGAAACAAGACATCCAATGCAGAAGAGAGGCAAAGGGAATCCCTAGGAAGATTGTGAAGGAAGATTCCTAAGTGCCTTAGGTACAGAAGGTGACTAGTGAAGATTGGCTTAGTGCGCCTCAATAGATAGATATGTTGAGGTCTGCCATCTGTAAGATTTTTGCTGCCATGGTAACATTTTTTAACCTGAGGACAGATTAAAAGCTTAGCCAGACTCTTTTCAGTACTTGATTTGTTTGAGGGTCTACTGATGAAGTTTGTCTTATTGCTTAGATTATATGAGGGCAGTCTCTTCACCTTACAGAAGTTTTCTGCTTTGACCTACCTATTCCTGAGAGGTAAAGAAAGAAAAGTTGAATGGTAAGTTTAGATGCAAAAGAGCCTATATTGGATATTCAATATTTCATCATATTACAACTTTGCCAGAAGCCCTGAATATGCTGACCTCTAAGTTTCACACAATCATTCCTGACCTTGTCCATTAACTTCCCCAAAGGGGGTCTTAAAATCCCCCAAGTATACAGAAGCATACAATAGCCCAGACACTCTGTTCAGCTTTTCTTTTGAGAGCCGTCTTTTAATAGTGGTTATACTGCAGCTTTCTTATACAACTGGCTTTTTGCTTGCTACAGTTTTTCCAAACTCAATGAGATATCTCCTTGGGATACAATCATGGGTGATAAAACTATAGAAAGCAAAAGAGTCAACACAAAAGTCAGGAGGGGTATACAGGAGGCTTTTTACGGTACTAGTAATGTTCTAGCCCTTAAATGAAGGGTTTGGTATTTGGGTGTTTAACTTAACAAAATAATGTTTTATGTGATCTTCAAAAAAATGTATGATAGGGCTGGCCGAGTGGCACGGTGGTTAAGAACTGGCTTGGGATGCCAGAGGGCCCCGGTTCAGATCCCACATATGAGGGCCAGTGACACTGCCCTCTACAGCTAAGATGCTGAACAACAGCTCAACCTGAAGCTGGGCTGCCGTGAGTCACCGGCGACGGCGTAGGCTGCAGCCCCTGTGGCAGTGGGTTGCCATGGGCTATCGTATGTAGCCAGCAGCCAGCGTGAGCGGCCAGCAGCCGCAGTGAGCGGCCGTCCAGAAGCCAGAGACTGATCTGCCTCACCTGGGAACAGCGCAATGATGGTGCCAACTTGGGTCAGTGAAGCAACGTCCTCCTCAACTAGACTGAAGAACAAAAGGACTGCAACTTGTCTGTTCCCCTTCCCCCAATTCCCCAGCACTGTTCCCATCCCTGCAATTCCCCAATAAAAATCTTAAAAAAAAAAGTATGATACATTTCATAATAAAATTTTAAATATTAATTATACAGTTACTCTGAGCCATACATTGTTCTAAGCTAAGTATGAGACCAGACCAAACCAAACCAAACAAAAAATCCACCTTCCCTGCCCTGATCTAATTCTGTAAATTACATCTGCACTGAGTGTTTCAGAGAAGGTCAGAGTGCTATGGCATTTTTTTAAATATGAGGGTGAATCTCGTCTGTGGGTCAGGAAAGCTTTTGTTGATAATATAGCAGATGAGATGAAATACCATGAAAAAGAGTTAGTCACATGAAGACGAAAAGAAATAGCATTTCAGGAGGAAGAACAGAAGCTTCCTGAAGGCAAGGTCCATGTCTTATATATTTCTTACTTCATATATTATTATGTACATGGTCAGCACTTGTGGAGAAAATGGAACCCATGTATTAATACATTGTTGATGGGAATGTAAAATGGTGTATAGCTGCTATGAAAAACAGTTTGGAGGTTCCTAAAAAAACTAAAAATAGAGCTACCTTATGATCTAGCAATCCCATTTCTGGGTATTTACACAAAAGAATTGAAAACAGGATCTCAAAGACATATGTGAACTCCCACATTCATTGCAGCATTACTCACAGTAGCCAAGAGATGGAAAAAACCTAAATGTCCACTGATAGATGAATGGATAAAGAAAATGAGGTATACAATGGAATATTTTCAATTTTAAAAAAAGAACGAAATTCAGTCATACACTACAACATGGATGAACTGTGAGGACTTATGCTAAGTGAAATTAGCCAGACAAATACTGCGTGATTTGACAAATACTATGAGATTTATCTAAATTAGTTAAATTCATGGATACAGAAAGTAAAATGGTGGTTGCAGGGACTGGGGGGTGGTGGGGACGAGGAGTTGCTATTCAGTGGTATAGGGTTTCAGTCATGGGAGGTGAAAAAGTTCTAGTGAACTACTGTACAACAATGTGCATATGGTTAACCACACAGTACTGTATACTTAAATTTGTTAAAAGGGTAGATTTCATGTTATGTGTTTTTTACCACAAAAAAAGAAAGAAAGAAAGAGAGAGAGAGAGAGAGAGAGAGAGAGAGAGAGAGAGAGAGAGCGAAAGAAAGAAAGAAAGAAAAAGTAAAAGAATGAGTGCTTTACTCTGGAGTATTAATACTCCATGGCAATTTATTTAGAGAAAAGCCTGAGGTTTTTGTCCAAGGTAAATACTAACCTTCCTGACATTCGGCACTTGGGCCTGGGTGCTCAACCATCACAGTGGACCCAATCATAACCCTTTAATTAATCCCTGTTTTCAGGCCCACCTCTCACTTCTCTTCATGTGCTCTACCTGTCTGAAATTCTTGGGAGGTGTTCCAAAAGGTAGTTCAGCTCCCACTTCTGTTTTCTGTCCTTCAAAATTTATTGAAATATTTTTCTGTTATTCCTTTTTGTGCTTCTATATTGCCATTACCAAAGAGTACTGGAAACAAGAAGACCTGAACATTACATGTATACTCAGTTTATTGTCTTGAATCTGAAACCCTCTCTGCTTTTTAATATTTACTAGATGATAACTTCTATCCATGAGGTTAGGAAACACGTACATCTTTTTTATTCCTTTAATTTAGGAGTGAACACTATATCTTACACATAATAGGCACTTAGCAAGTATTTATTGAACAAATGAGCTTTAATCTAACTTCTTAATTTGGTGCCCTATTTTCCTGATGAAATAACTCTATTTTCACTTTGCCTCTCAGTTATCTGCTAACCGAAATGTCAGATCTACACCTTCAGTGACTTGTGATAGAGGCCTACAAATACTTACATTAAATCATAATAATTTATATTTTATTCCTATCATTATCTTTCTGCATTTGGTTTGGATAAATAACTAGCATTGGTATCTTATTTATTTTGTGAACAAGTGAGCATTCATTCAACCATAATTTGTTAAACCTCTAAAAATACCAGGAACTACAAGATATGAATATAAATAAGAACACTGACTGCCCTTGTTTTCAGAGTTCACAATCTATTTGAATAGAAACATATAAGCAAATAATTGCAATACAATGTGATAATCTCTTAATTCCCTATTTCAGGAGGCCAAAGCAAATGACAATGTAATTATCATTATCTCCTAATCCAGGTAAACAGACAATTAATGGCAGTGACAAAAAGAAGCTGTTGAATATAGGGAAAGCAAAATAGAGGCTTGTAATGCCAAATGGACCCTAGTTTCACTATCTATGCAAAGTTTATTGAAAAAACTGACTTTATGGTGAATTTTTCATTCAAGGTTGTTGAGATTATTCAGTTACTAAAAAAAGTAATGGATTAGTGATATAATATGAATGGTCTCTGCCTATATATTTCTTTAAACATTCTTCATTTTTAAAAAACATTCTACTTTACTTATTCTTGATATTTGATTGTATTAGAATTCCATTTCTGAGGAAAAAAATTATAAGATGGTAAGAGCTGAAAGAGGTATATAGAAAGTGTTATGACAACAGAGCAGAGGAACCTTCTAACTACCTATGGGAGTTATCAAAGACTTAACAAAGAAGATAATGAGGAAGGGAGAACATGCATAAATAATAAGGTAAATTAGAACCTATCAAACTGGAGAAACTGGAAGTGGTTCCATAAAATGCATCAGGAAAATAGTGAGAAACACATTCAGATATGTAGTACAGAGTCAAATCATGAAAATTCGTAACAATTGTCAACTATCATATTTCAATGGCTCTCAAGGGAAGGCCCTGAAAAGTTAGTGGCTGGGCAAAGCTTAATAAGACAACTAACAGTGAAGAAAGATGGTTCTTCTAGTAGCACTTCAAAATATTTAAAGCTTTATTACTGGGCTGGCCTAGTGGTGCGATGGTTAAGAACTGGCTTGGGATGCCAGAGGGCCCCAGTTTGGATCCCACATATGAGGGCGAGTGACACTGCCCTCTACAGCTAAGATGTTGAATAACA